>NC_045753.1:7273621-7294210 GCF_008692095.1 Etheostoma spectabile
TGGGTCACCTGATGAAGGTGACTGCCATCTCTGGTGAAGCTCTGAGACCGAGTAGCAACATCACCTCCATCAGACTAATCGATAGGGTGGTGCATGAGGTTTGTGCTGCCCTGGAGCAACCTCAGCGGATGCTGGTACAGACCCGCTCTCTCTGTGAGCAGTAGAGTGTACAGACCCGGTCTCTCTGTGAGCAGTGGATTGAGGGGTGGGAATACAGTTTCCCCTCTCTGTCCATTACACCTTATGTGGGGGAGTGGCGGGAGGAGGCGGGCCTTCTGCTGTCTTTCTCGACCCCTCACCTGTCCCCAGAAATCTGACTTTCACCAACAAATACTGTTACGGCCGCCACATACCAGGAGCGATAACATTACCACATTTAATGGTTTAAAAAATTGTGGATGGCTGAGTCCCCCCCACAACTATATGACATGGATACAATATCCCTGTGATCATTTTTCAGGGCAATATGAAAACAATCCATCTTAATTACATCACAGTAAGGTCGGAGAGATTGTTATCCACAGTATTTACGGCCGTTATCGCTTCCTTTGATTTATAAATGGAGCAGACTTGATTTCACAAATACATAGGTATCACTGCAGACATTCCGTACGCCTACGTTGCAACATCTGCTGTATCAGTGTATTCTCAGCTGTTGGCTGTCTTGACCCCGCTGTTCACGACCGTTAGCGTCGCGTGTTGAGCGCACATGCCAGTAGTTATCGTCTTGTTAGATGTGGCGTTTCTCTCGCTCTGTTATCATTGCTACGACTCGTTAACCTTGGGACGTGCCACAAAAAAACAAATACGAACCGCTGCTCTCGTTCGCTCTGCATCTTTTAGATACATGTAACCACAGCAGAGCACGACCCCCTGACACCATCAACACGTTCTATCGTCCCTCGTAGCACAACCACGTCAAGCCGGCCCAAAATGCCACTATTAAAGTTACTAAAAAACAAACAGCATGGTCAGTATATTAAATGTACGTATTCAAATGTATTTGTATTAATGATAGAAGAACCATTAACCTGTATGTTCAAAAAAAAAAGAAATCACCAACCTCCTTTGTCACTAAATTTTCTTTTCCCTTTGATTTAGATTGTTTAATTTTTTCCTAAAACTTCTTCCCAAAAAAGAACTCGAGTTTACCGAGCTAGGTGGCTCATACGATTTTTATTTTTTGCATCACTTATTTTTATTATTGCTATTTGGGGGTTTTACAATCACCAATAATACACAGAAGTGAATAAGTATTCCTCTAATTGGAATACTTTGGACTTTCCTTTGTTTTGCTAATTAAATTCAACATTTGAGCCTGGCACTGATCACATAACCAAAAAGAAGCGCATTTTGTGAGGAAAGCCAAAACTGTCAGAGAAATGAGCAGAGCGAGTGTGCTTTCTTGTGCCACGATGAAGATTCGCTCGTTGTATTAGTCACACTTCTATGTGCACTGCTGAACTGATGTTGTACTACTGACCAACTTGTTGTTACCGTGAAATAAAACGAAACACAGGATTTAACAAAAGACGACGGCGGACTTGACAATCAGATTCATTCCAACAGACGTGCCAAGCAGGTTTTCACAGCTGTCTCGCTTTGCTACTTCTATAAAGACACTTTACATACTTGGAATTAACCCCAACTTGAACTTTTCTTTTCAACAGCACACGTCGACAGCACCCGAGCCACCCCATAAAACAAAAGCTTTAAACATCTTATTGCTAGACTTTTTTTTATTAATTTGGTATGTAAAAGAAAATGGTGTTCGACACAAAAAAAAAAAATCCAAATTGCCAATTTTTCCAACAATTTCGCTTTGGAGATGCAAACAGCATGAAGTTCATCGCTTGCACGGTAAAAAGGGAGAGTAGATATTTGTATACAGACAGCTGTATGTTTTGTCGCATTCACTTAGAATCAAAGTTACAGCCCCACCATATCCTTGTGGGACAAAATGTATCTTGGTTGATAATGCCACGGGCTTAAGGACCTCCGATATACTTTAAAGAGCTTTGTGTCTTTTTGTCCATAATGATAAAGACAAAGAGACAAGAAACTGACAGATTGCTGGCCTACGTGGTCACTTTAACTTAGCTATTGAAAACGACGAGTTTTAAACGAGAACTGCTGAAAGAGCGCAACAGCCTGCATGCCAATTGGCTCTGATCGAGCTCTTTTGGCTGTTTGGGCACCAAGCATTTGAGTCAAATGTAAGTGAGTTGACTAAACCCTCTTAAACACAAATTTTGCTGACTTCATTACCAACATTAGGAAGAGAGGTTTCACTGGATGCTATCCCCCCTCTGGAGACTCCGCCCTATTCCCATGCTTGTGAGCAAGTTTCACAGGAGAGGGGCCGTTTGTTATCTCTGGTTTCAATTCATACACCCTAAACAGAGAGCAAGATCTTAAACTACAAAATGTTTAACATTATATAATACTTTACAACAATTCAACAAGGAGGTTTGCAGTTTGGGCGCAGTCATCCCGCAGTGCTGAGAGCGGATGGTGTGGGCGGCCTGATTCCTTTCTGATTCCTCGATTTTAAAGACTGATTGGTGGGTAGAGGTTTTTGGAAACCGCACTCCTCTGGGAACAGGACCGTCGCCTTGCCCTTGGTGTGGAGTGAGGAAGGGAGGCACCCATCCCTCCCCTTTGTGTGTGTGTGTTGTTGGTTGTGGTGTGTGTGTGTGGTGTGTGTGTGTGTGTGTGTGAAAATTGTGTGTGTGTGTGTGTTGTGTGTGTGTGTGTGGGTGTGTGTTGTGTTGTGTGTGTGTGTGTGGTGTGTTGTGTGTGTGGTGTGTTGTGTGTGTTCGCTTGTTCTTTGCCGGGGCAGCTTGCAGTCCAGCTCTAGAGGCGGCGTGCTCCTCCTTGCTTCTTCAGTCGCCTTCATCCTCCTCGCCCAACCCATCATGCTGTTCAGCAGGTTTTCCCTGCGAAGGCAACACAGCAGCATCCTTCCGTGCAATGGTCACGGTCAAAAATTACCTTGTCAGAATTTGTTTTCAAAACGTGTAATAATAATTTGTAGCATTTGGAAAAGAAATATAGTTTTGACATTATTCTGAAATGCACTTCCGTCATTGTCTTCAGAGAGAGTTTGGTAACAAAATTATACCGACACTCCTCGTACGAAATCATATATAACAGGAGTCAGCAGTCCAGGTCAAAGGTAACAAATCGCCTCCCAGCACATCTTAAGCTCACTAACCTGTACTACAATCTAACCTACTCGACAACATAGTCCCGTAACTTGGCAAGTATTTTTGAATAGCTATAACAAACCATCATACACACACTTGACAAATTACATTTGAGTATTTGATTAGACAAATTTATTGCAGCACACTATCTTAAAACCAGAGCGGGTTTTGACAGTGTGACTCAAAAGTGAACAGTAGGGTGGAACTGTACACGCACAGTTTGGACAATGAGGGAAAATCAAGACAGAAAACATTTTTTTTTATTGTGCCTGTCTCATGCTGTTCATGCACATAAACCTAGTTCATAAAGTCTCTCCCCTTAGTTGTGTAAAGTAATATTACCTTAAACAATAAGTACCCCACTACATCTCCAGACTCCCATCTTGAACTTGTAAACAAAATACGTAAGACATCAGCTAGGAAACTGAAATGCGCATCTCTTATTTTATTAAATGCAATTACCTAGAATACTAACAAGATATGTGAGATGGGATGGCATGGTTTTGAGGGTTTGATACATGCACAATACTTGAGCCCTAGGTGAAGTTTGTATCTAAAGGCTGGTAGCACTGTAGGGAGGAGAAGTTAGACTGTTTTTGTTTCTCGTTCAGTGATGCACACATCGGGGTGATGGTTGTTGGATATGCGTTAGCATGTTAAATGTTTTACGCCCCATCCCTGCACTGCTTAACAACCGCGAACCACAAGTCCTTGTCTTTTCCACCACTCTGCTGCCTGTACTACTGTACACTGACCCAAAGACCAACAGTTTTCAAGCTGGAACAGCACCATGCTTGAGGTACTGAGATCAGTAGCCATGACACGGGAGGGCTTCAGGCTGCAAGCCATGCGGACTCAAAGTTTTCCCCAAACTTGCGATCTTAAAGTGGCCATGGGTCCTCTAACTCTTGGGGGGCCCACCACCACAACTCGCTCATACTGTCCCTTATAATTTGTGCTGCTCTGACTCACTCGCTGGCCGTCAACATGATCAAAACCTGCAATGTAGCGGGGCATACAGATTACGCGTTGTCCCTGGAACCGGCGTATCTGACCGTAGTTCCGCATTACTTAATTCAATTGTTTCAAGATTTTCATACCCGGTAAATCTCATGTACCGAACCAAGGCCGCCTACCGTACCAGTTCAAGGAAATAAACGCTACCGTTCACCCCTAGTAAACAGTGAGTAAAGTAGAAGTCTCTCAGAGACCATCAGAGACAACAACTAATATGAAACACACAAAACTCCGTGACACAAATACAGTTGATGCCGTATCTATTGTGTAATTATCGTAAACATCAGCTCAATGAACTCTTTGGTCACTCTCACCTAGCAGTCCACCGTTATGAGGGGGATGTTTGGCGGACCGCCGAAGAACCTGTCCTATTCTGTCGAGATACTGAGAAACAGAAGATGTACAAAAGAATAGGAGGGACGAGGAGAGACCCGTGTGAAAAAGAGTTTTCAAAAACAGGAGGAAAGATTACCGTCAAACATGCAAGCTAACATACATATTTGAATACAGTTATGGTGTATGCAGCTGCACTACCCATCATGACAGGCTTCATGACGTGATTCTGGGAGGAATAACAGCCTCAGTTAGGTGCTGGCCTGTTATGCCGGTATTTCCGTATGATATTTTCTATATCCCTATAACGTTCACTGGGAGAAGACGGGTTTCAGAGCTCAATGATAAACCAGAGTTATATATCTCTTCTGCCTCGCTGAAATAGGTACCAGTAGACCTACTAGAGTTATCAAACAGCGGAGCTTACGTTTCAGTCGCCCACTTTTCTACAAACAACTGGGCACAAGTGTTGTTAGTTCATACAACTATCTTAAACTATATGTTTTTGAAAAGGGAATTTGTTAAAGTTGTTTTGTATGTTATTTAGTTTTACTTTACAACCTTAATAAAATTGTATGATTCTGTAACCTTTCATGCATTCCCTCCTCATATAAACGTTATTGTTAAATGTGTGGAGACCCAGCAAACACTTTAGGAATCCTTGCTATTAAAAAAAACCGTTAGGTCTGACAGCCTAACAGTTAGAATAACCATTAGCTTATATAAAAGATTCCATTAGCAAAGAATGAAACTACCGTTATATACGGAAAACGCCAAATCTTAAAAAAAAATAAAAATACCGTGATTCAATTTTTGGTCATACCGCCCAACAACTTACTCAAGCCACTTTTTATAAACAGCGTCACCTCATTGATACTGGGGTCCCTCTTCAGGAAGGTGATATTGATTACACATACACCGGTGAAAATGTTAAGTTACCCTGAAGAAACAAAGAGAGAACGTTTTGAACACTGACAATGATTCACTCCTCAATCCTCATGTCAAACCAAACACTGTCAAGATGATTTTTCTAGTTGCTGTTACAAAATTTGATTCAAATCAATGATCAATGCTGCAGTAGAAGTCAACGACATGCTCTCTTAATTTCGCTTATTACATTGCTCTGGGCAGACTGCTGAAAGAGAGTAGAGAATACAACTAAATAAGACATTAGTCAAATACTTCAAGTGTATATTGCATAAATAACCATATATCGAGTACCAAGTTTTTAAGGTGTTTATACCATAAGTAATCACCCATACCACTGCCTAGCGCAGACACCAGATAAGTTTAGTAGTAGGCTGGACGAAGGGAGGGCCCTTCTCTTGGAGCGGGTGTTTCCTGTGTATTTGGAGAACACCACGGAAGAAACGACAGCTGTTTTTGTTCTTTAAGCATAGGAACCTGGAGGGTGGAGGTTAAACAGAAGGTAAGGATAGGGCACATAACAGAAAAAGTGACAAAGTGGATATACTGACAGACCAAACCATGCGGGAGGAAGATGCTCAGTATCCCCTTCCTCCCCTGCCCATTAAGATGTCAACTACTAAACATTAAAATGCCAACAAAAAGTTAGATTACATTTAGTAACATGCAGACTCACTGCTGTACACATACCAGGTAGACCTTTTATTGTTTAAAACTAACAACATTGCTGTTTAACTTACTGTAGGGAAGGCCTGCTCCACAAAGCATGTCAATCGCGGCGGTTTACCCGTGACGCCGAACTATACCAGCATCTGTGCACAGCCCTCCCACTCGATGATGCAGGAAGGTGGTACGAGACCTCACTGTAGTTTTGCTCTGGACAAACACAATATTGGATAGTTGAACGGTTACGATTTAACACACGGGAATGCAACAAATAGTTACATGAGACACACCGTTAATGGACAATACTGACCGGACCAAAAGTTAAACTACAGAAGTATGGGATGAGACCAATCTAGGGATGAACGGAATATATCTGTCTGAGCTTTCCCGTGGGTTAAGTGTCAATGTGAGAAAGGATTACAGTTTCTAACGTGCACAGGTTGACACGCATCATGAGCTTACTGGTTTGTGAGTTACATCGAAAAACAACGGGCATGGGTGTTTTGTGCCCACATATGCTGCCTTTGTGTGGTATAACTTCACGTTTGCATAAGTTAGAATGAAACTGTGTGATGATTGACGGCTCAGAATATTTGATAATTATGAGTATTATTTGAGAGCAGCTTCAATCCTATAGTCATTACTAATTAAATTGCTGTCCCTGCCTCCTCAACTCGACTGTATTCCAATCTCATTATTCTATAACTATCTTTCATTCCTATCCCACACATGTTAATAAAAGCGTTATTTCTCTACACTTTATAACTAAATAGAGATAAGTACTTACCTTTCCCACAGGTGTACAGCTAGCGGTGTAGTTGGGGACCCAACTCTGCCGGCCCGTCCTGTGGTACCATTTCAAAGCTCTGAAACAAACGCTACACTCTCTCGGGAGAGTTTGGGTCATCCCGGTGAACAACTTATCCAGGCATTTGCCAACAATACAAACAAAACAACAAAAACAAAAAACACACACACACACACAGTCAGAGAATGGCCCTTCTATCCCTCTTGTGGAATGCGCGTTCTGAACTATCATGACTAAGGTAAGGTTGCAGCGTTTCTAAGTGATTTACAACAGACAAGAGACCCAACCAAATGCAGGACTATCCTGCAGTTATCCAAGGCCAATCAATACTGTTTATACATGTAGAAGTCCAACATCAATCAACACAATGTAAGATGTCACATATAACAACGTGCATTAAGAATGGACCCAACAGTATGGATTTCAACATGTACATTGATCAGGAAGAACCTTACTGATCACAACACTGTAAACAAATCATTCAGTATAATGACCATCTTTTTCACATTGCGCCATGTATTCCAATGTTTTACATTGTTTTTGTGAACAGGCCGTATTTACTTCCAGCCAAAAAAGTCTGAATTGTACTGCCCACTTACATTGGTTGTATTTTAAAAGGCTCAAGGCTGTCACACTTACTAATACTCATCCATAGACTTTTAGTCTACAGATTTTTCAACACCTCCAGTACCAGCATGGACAGTACCTGCTCACTGTTTTGCTGAGATGACAAACACAATACATACATATTTAATTACATGTCCAAAAGAATTTGAATTATCACAAGCGCATTGGCAGATGCAAGAGCGACTTGAAATACGACCATTCTAATTGTTTCCTATCTGGGGTGTTTTCCTGATAGATGTCACACTTGAATTTAACACTTGTGTGGGATATACCTGGCCATCTAATAGCGCGAATTAGTGCACTGTACGGTTATAGCGGAGAAGAGTAGAGCCCTTCATTGTACATCAGCTCCTGGCCACAGCATGTTCTGCCGTGTGACATTGTACCTGATTGGAGACATGAGTGTCAACATCACATCATGATGATCACTGTATCGAGACACACACAAGGTTTTGTTTACGTCACCTTAAGGCCATCTTGGGCATTGGCGTTGCCATTGCATAAAAAAGACCAAACTGCAACGCGTTTTTGCTGTAAACAACTTAAGGCAAACTAAGTTCGTGTAATGGGAGAACGACCGGGCTTTTAACGGATTGGATTCAAAACAAATTCACTATTTATAGGCAGATAGCAACAGTTTGGCAGCACAAAATAATAATCAGTGCGCTAATGAGTATTATAGTACACAACAGGCAACTAACGTAAGTTCATGTTACTGCATTATGCAGGTGCTACATCCGTTTGTACCGTGTGTAACGTCCTCTAATGTAAACAAAGAAATACTCGGATTAAACCCAGTTTCCGGCCACTTATGATCTGACCGTCTAGCTCGCTAGACCTGATTTACAATTCGAAACTGTTAAGTAAACCAGCTGTAAATCAAGATATTATATTTTTTTGTTTACTAGGCAGTTGACAAAAACTATCTAACGTTAGCCTTCATAGTTCGACAGCGGCTATTTGGCGTGACCCAGCTAAACACCGCTGTACCTTACCCCGTCCACACACGTTAATAAAGTAACCGAACGGGTAACAAAGCAGTTAGCTGCTAAATCTGTTATTTGACAGGTAAGACATATTTACAATAACGTATAAAACCTCCTTGGTTAGCTGTCCACTAACTCGGCTTTGGCTTAATGCTAATTCATTTACTTGTGTTACTGAACACATAGCTAGACCTAACTAGCCCCTAGTTACAGCATAGACGTTAACGACAGTTTTGGATATTGAGATCGACAACACAGCTGTCCAAACAAACAGACAGGCCAACCATGAGTGGCAGGGTACGCGTGTAAATTCCCAATCACAAACGGACAGGCCAGAGCACAAGGTTAGTGTACGAATGATCTGACCAGCAGGCCCCAAGCAAATGCCACAATTACAATTGCCCTACTTACATGAAACAAATCCTTACCTAAAAAATTAAAGTCCGTACTCTGGCCCTCTGCCTTAATAGATCTCCACTTTTCCTACACTGGCCAGCAGTTTTCCTTGCGACCTGCTGTACGCCTCCAACGTTTATGGCATCTTTGAGCACCTCAGAGACTCCTGCTCCTACATCGTCGTTGCTCTGCACAGCAGCGGCTCGAGCTAAGTGTTGACAGTGGAAATGCTGGAAGCTTAACAGTACCCTTTTCGCTCTGCCGTAGCCGGCCGTCGTTGTGGTTTTTTGTTCTGCGATTAGGTGTCGCACCATAGTTGTTTTATATTAAGGTGAGACACAAAACTGCACCAGTTCAGTAAATCGTGATTGGTCTAGCCCCCTTAATACGCAGAAGGCAGCATTATTATGGAACCCAATAAACACTACTTGTGGTGAATGAAACTGCTAAATGTGTTGAAACAACACAAGTACTGTTGTTAATCTCTCATTTCTCATTTAAAAACACCACCCACCATAAGACTTAGATGTTTTTCCAATGCGCAAGTTAAGTTCAATCAATATTGGTGGAGCAGAGCCGACAGTTCAGAGAAGAAGGGTCTGTAAAAATGAGTTCCCGTTGGATTTCAACTTGAAGAAAAACACATGGTAAAAAACAATGAGCACATAACTTATAATGTCGGACTAGATAAGTTCTTCCATTATGAGAAATTATGATCTTCAACTAAGCAAAAAAAACTTGAATAAAGGTAATACATTCAGTGTAAGCTCTCAATCGTCTTCTTACAGCAGAGCTTAACTAGAGTAAGAGACGGCGCAGTGGACCCCACTATTGCCTATTTTGTATAAAATAGTTAGTTGCATATTAAACGGGCTACAACAACTTGTAGGCGGCTAAAACATGTTACATTACCCCTTTTTTTGCGAAAGCGCTCTCTCCAAAAATTAGCCTTTCAGTCTCTTTTAGTCGGTTATCCTGGATTTATCATTTTTCTTTTGTGAAATATACCCGTTGGATTGGGATCAACTGATATTCATTTTCCAAGGTGATAACTGAATTATTAGGTAATGAAACCGATATCTATATTTGGAAAGATATGCCTTTACAAGTGCAAAATGAAGTAAAAATTTACATTTTGAAGAGTACACCAACTCTAACAAACTTTATTTAAAGCTTTAACACTGAAAAAATGATACTTTGAACAACCTAAAAAAATGCGGTGATTGTTCAGGTCTAAATTTATTAATTTTCTTAAGCTGTATTTGTTGATTTAGTTTAAACCTTAATTTTTTTATTTTACTATCAATCAAAAATTTTCTTTCTGGCCAAGAAAAAAAAATAAAATTCACACAAATAAAACTGTTCTATTATTGAGAATTGGAATCAGTTTTTTTACGTTTGATATACCTTAAATTTTTATTTTGCAAAACTTACTTTTAATATACCTCCAAGTATATTTTACTTGTGACTAACACTGATCCAAATTAAAGCTTAAGTTTTGTTACAAGCCAATTTATTAACTTTACTCTAGTAAAATTCTTATCAGTGAACAATTTTTATTACAAATTCCCAATCATAGTTTCTTCGTCACAAGATATAAACTTAACTTGATGTTATAATGCCAAATATTAGACTTTGTTACTATTTAAATTACTTTTACCACACCCAAATCTAAATTTAAGGCAAAAGAAGGATTTTCACGTAAGATTAAACACAACAACCTTGTGTCCAGTAACATGCATTTGACTTGCAATAAATAAAGAACGGATATTCTCTTTACACGACCACATGTTTATTGTTGATGTTCACCTGTCTTTTTAAATGTTGATCACCTTCTGCTGTTGTTTGAAAAAAAATGACATGTTGTGCGCCACTGGTATGCTCGTTAGACACCATCAAACCTAATGAGAAAAAAAACAAAGACAAGTATAAAAATAAAGGAAATCATGGCTTTTCGCTACAAAAAGCTATCAAACCTTTCTGTAACTTTTACCACAATAAATTTAAAACTGTTTTAAGACCTATGCTTTAAAACTTGACAGGTAATGAATAACCTTAAGCCGACCTCATAAAATAGTCCTAAACAGTCTTAAAATCATTGACGCATTTCAGGATGTATGAAGGTAGCATTATTCAAACTCCAACAAGAAAAGTCAAACTTTTTGTAAAATTATCCACATAATGTGGTATTACAAAATAGTTTTGACAACTCTGCATTAGTGCAACTCATATGTGTGAAAATAATATAGTTTAACATTCCTATACCTGGCTATCCTTGACATAAAATACCAGATGTGGTGTATTCACCCCTTAAAAATGCAAAATCAATAGAAAAACTATCAAACTAACTTCTTTGGTTCTATCGCCCAAACTATTTCTGCAGATGCGATCATACGTGTATTTGACCTCCCCCCCCCCAACCTGTTTTGGATAGCTCAAGGTTTAGAGCATAGAGAAGGCCAACAACATGGCACATGCATGTGGGACTGATGGCAACTCATGAAGGACCTGCACAACCTTCAATGCCAATCCAAATGTCATGTCGGTGGCGGCGAGGATCTCATCCTCCCTGAAGACAAACACTGCTATTGTAGTCTCTCAGTTTCGTTAGAGCCTTCTCCCTTCTTAACACACCTGGATTATAGAACAATGCAAGAAGAGTTTTTTGATTAATCAGTGTACCCCGATGTGTTCTATATAAAAACATATAGGCTACACAAACATCTCTCCGAATCAAATCTAAAAAAAAAAAGAATTTGAGGTTCAGTAATAAGAACCTTAACTGAAGTGGCCTAGGCCGATCCTATGGTTGTCCTCTGTCTAACAATATTTTCTTAAAAAGCCATTGATTTTAAAAACTATTAACACAATTGGGTACTAGGGTAGGTTGATGTCTACATTGACAACATTGGGATGGGCGATGCATTCATCTCTCCTGCCCCTTCCAGAACACCAACAAGATGAGGACCACAAACAGCGTCCACGTTCATAGTTTATTTAAAGGTGTGGGGGGTTAGTGTAGTTTCAGAGTAACCGGGAATCAAAAAATCACACATGTGTAGCTCCCCAGTATAGAGCAGGAGCTGATGATCCGAGAAGTCCGGAAAGCATGAAGAATACGGAACAAATTGAGCGGATTCCGGATCAGTAGAGGGAACAGGCTTTTCCTTCCCAAACAGGGAGGTGTAAACGGTACGGTAGCAGACGATCTGACAATGAGGACTGAAAAACAGGCATTATACAGTGCATGATGAGTGGTGATACTGCAGGTTGCAGCTGGTAGGTAATGAGGGTGAGCAGGCAGAGCAGAACCAGGTGAAATGCCATTCAACGCCAATAGGTGTTGTACCAGTCAGAGAGCGGGCTCTGAACAGCCCAACCCTAATTGGCCACAAGTATGTATATAGATACTACATCCTCATAAAGTACATACAAAGCTTGTGACAAAAACAGATTAACAGTGTTTTAATACAGTGTGGTAGTCCCAAACTTAAACCAAGATTTCCCTCCATGTAAAATAGATACACTGCTTCTTTTACTCATATGGGTCATTAATTTCTGAACCTGGCCACAGAACTGAAACTTTCCACAATGCAATATTTGTAATTAATAGTCCTTTTCTAGACCAGCTTTCACTGGCCATCTATTTGCTGCTGCCTCTGAAGTGACCAACATTTCATAAGGTTCATTACAGTACAATATACTGTGTTTTCCAAAATATACTATACACAAAGATAGTTTAGTGGCCAGTTGGCTTGTTTTTTAAACCGAGTATTCTGTGCCATTGATTGCTGTTCATGACTAACGTTCAAACCACCGAGCCCACAAACTTACTGCGCGACAATGGATTAATTTCAGCGGTTCTGTGGAACACAAAATACGAGGCTTTCCATTTTGTCCTTCTAAGGGAAATGTTTCCCAGTACGGGACAACATTCTGCCTTCAGGGTGGAGCCATAAGGCTGACAGTTTCCCAGACTGACTGACATTTCAAGATAAATACTATCTCAATAAAGGCAGTTCAAAGCACTTGTACAGCTACAGAGGTATTAACCATGGATGTTCCCAGCTGAGCCAACCTAGGTAACATATCTGTGTTACTTGCGGGGGGAGCCAGCTTTTAAGTGGGCACAAGAATGCCGGACCAGATGGGAAGATCTTGGAACAATGACAGTAATATATGAACCGGTATATAGCGCCACTGAAAAAGTTAACTTGCCTATCCATTGTAAAACCACCATATCGCCTTCTTCACGCCTTCCACTTCCCTGATTCGTTGCCAAAATGTCCTATTCCCACAGAGAAAAAAGTCTTTGTCCAAACTTGGCGTTTATACACGGCACGATGTTGAGCCTTTGGTCGCCACAGTTAAAAGGGAGCAGTCTCCTCATTTTCAATTTTGTCTGGGTCCTCCCCCAGGTGGAAGTTCAGTACTGTGGTTGGCATATCTCTCCCTCTCTTAGGTTCTCTGATGTTTTTTGCTGCAATCCACCTTTTGGAGCTTCTAGAACTTTAGGTGAATTGCAAGTACTTCAGAACACCCAAGGCCCGTTTCAGTGAGTTTTCGTTACGTTGTTCCACAATTTTTGTCTTAGTCGCTGCTTCACACACCCGTAGCAACGGTTGTTGTATGAGGTCGGTTCCAGATGAAGGCATGGTGTGTTTCTTGATTAGGGCTTTCAGCACCGTATGAGTAGTCACAATCTGTGGGTATGCTGTTGTAACTGAAATATCTCTTCTGACTAACCTTTTCTAAAATACTCTGACTTTGTTTTTGAACTTCAGGGTCACGTTGTGTTGTTTGACCTAACACAGCATTTTCCCCCTTTTTCCTAACTGTAGTTCAAGTCATAAGAGAAATGTTGGTTCAGAACACCACGTGCCCACATGCTGGGGTCCGTTGTGAGACAGAGCTAGCGGGGGTGGGACAGGAGCCTGTTGTCATTGACAGAATTCAAGAACACTATATCATCACTAGCATGTGAGAGTAATTAACCTTGGCTACATCATCGCTTACTGGGATGAACCTTGATGGTTGCCAAAATCCCTCAAGTTTTTCCGCGTAGATTCCAAGTTAACTAGTGCATCTCCAAAATCTCTGTCATGGTACTGCAGTCACCTTTAAATTGCCACAGTCCTACAACACTTTCCTGACTTCTCGCATAAGCTGCTCCATTGACTCTGGAATTTCCATCAGGAATCAGGAATTAGCTTCTGGTGTTCATCAGGCGTTCAGAATAACCCACAATTTTGCTGGGCCTTTGACTGCCATGGGTCCTGGCCCATCCACAAAAATCTAGTAAAACACAGAAAAAACAAAAAATATTGCTAGTAACTTACATTAAATTCTATTCACCAATATTGATTAATATAATAATAATAATATTAAAAAAAAAAAAAAAAAAATTTAATAATGACAATTTCGGGTTTCACAGGCCAATGACTTACTTTTAGGAAATTCGATAAAGGGGTGCCTGTCTGAAAAAACTTCAGACTTCTAAACTAAACGTTCACGTTGCATGCAGTAAACAGTTGGTTCTCAAACCGGTGGGGCTGTAGTAGACGACAGGATGTGAGGGGGAAAAAAATGTGCTCCCCAGGGAGCTTCCGTGCAGCCCTCTCCCGTCCCAAAAGCACTCACAGGTCAGCAGAAGCCTTCCGCAGCAGGCACCTCCTGCAGGTCAGTACAGAGAGAAGACACACACCCCTCCGTTCCCAGGCTGCAAATGAAGCACGCATGGCCCGCGCCGCCCGCTGTTTCCCGCCCGTGACTTTCAGATCTGGCTGTAAAATTTAATGTTCAAGGATCCAACTCCTCATACAAAATTAAAGTCACTGCATTTAAATTGAATACACGACATACTCTCCTTTCACTCTAGTCTAGTCCTTGCCAGTCAACTTGTGCAGCTTCTCGCTAGTCTGCTCATCCTCGAGGCCTTTACTACTAAAACCCACAAACATCTTTTAAGCTCAAACCCCCCAAACAGTATTTTTTAGAGTTAGATCAAATCTCAGCCCTAGCCAGTCTTATTTTAACGGGCTGGCAGTAGACCTTCATTAGGCCTAAACTACCCACCGACTACACACAACACACACAACACAAGGTTAAGTATTAAATAAAATTAAGATTCGTCCGACTGATTAGCCCCCTGAGACCCGTCTCTCACACATACACCACACAACAGTTACATAGCTGCCAAAACTTTACTGATGACTTATTGTTTATATTTTATAGTTCCTTATATTCAGTTGGACATGTAAGGTTTGCTTCAATCTCCTCCTCTCCTCTCCTCTTACGTTTCGGTGTGTGGTGTAGGCGTGAGTGGCCGGTGGCGGAGTGCAGGTGCGCGTAGTGGCGACGGATTTTTTCAAACTGTTGTTCCTGTCCCTGTTTTTTCGGATTCCGACGGAACTTGACTGGGGGTTTGTTGCATGATCAGGTAGTTTTCTTAAGCCTTTCTTGTGGACTAGTGCTGCTTGGAACGTCGGGTTTCCTTTTTTTTGGGAGGATGGGTCCTCCGCGTACGCCGCCTCCGCTCTCCGCAGGGCCGTGAGGTTTGTTCCCCCGAGGGTGATGTTTCAACGGTGGAGGAGGTTTCTGTTGGCGGTAGCCGCCTAGAAGGTCGCGGCTCTATGACGACTGTTCTTTTTGCATCCAGAATGAACAAAAGTCAGTGGTGCGTGTTTATGAAGGATTCCGACCAGCTGTTCATCAGCTGATTGAGAGCGGGTATATCCAGAGACAGTTTAGTGCAGGTTCCTCAACGCGCGATAACCGTGCCGGTGTTCCGCGATTCATCTCTCAACGGAGGTGTGGCGAAGGAAACTTTCGGAGGTTTGGGGAAGTTTGAAAGGTGATTAAAACGGTGACTTATGGATTGTTGTAGAAGATCCCAAACTGCGGCATTGTGCAGTCCCTCTGATGGCGACAGGTGTTGCATGTTGATGCCTGGACTCGTCCCACGCAGACGCTGGACAGGTGCCCGTTCCATAGTGAGGCATGGTGAACGGGTTTATAGGTGTATGCCACTTTGGCCAGATGAAATGTTTGAGTGTGGGGTGGGTGTGACACAAGGGTTTTTGCTGTGTCCCCTCAGGAAGCGCAGCGCCGGTTTGAAGCGAGGCTGCTGGCGACGGGCCGTGGCTCCATCCTGGCGGATGGCGGCCGGGGTCGGTCTGATGTTAGAACCGGTGCTGGTGGTCCGATAGCGGTGTTGGGTGGAACGCGGCGGCGGGGGGAACCTTGCGGTGTTGCGGAAAACGTGGCAGTGGAGCGAGACGTAGAGACAGGTGTTGGAATCGGCAACGTGGAGATAAGTGCCCGTCTGGTGCACTTGCGGGTTTCGGAGCCAGTGGGAGGGGGTGCTCTGAGTGTTGTAGGTGCTGACGTGCAGTCCACATCAGAACTCTGAGGTTGTACCTCCACCAGAACTCCGCCCCCCCCCCCGTGGTCCTACGTGACTCACCAACTGATAAGCAGGGTGGGGGTCCTTTCACGCAGTCAGGCCGTCATGTTGTAGTGAGGAAATGGAGTATAATCGGATGCTGATACTGTTTTTCTATTGGAAGATTAATCAGGCACAGATTTGTATTCCTTAGAGATAATAGATTCGTTTTCCTGAATGAATCATTAATAGATCAGTGAAAGTGTCGGTATTACGTTCCATGACACAGAAACTTTGTCAAACCTTGTTTGCGTTCTGCAGAGACTGGTTGGGTTTTGATACTGTTGGAATAAAAGAAACGTTATCGCTCAAAAAAGCACATTACTTCCATTGTAAAAGGACAAGGAAACAGGACTTCGAAAGGCTAAGAACTTCTAATGATATGGACACGCTAAACTTTTTCTTCGTTTACTGTTTCTCCTTGTTTTGAACTGGTCCTGTTTTCTTTTTTGTTCGACTTTTGTCCCTATGAGGAGCCTATAAATAGGATCCTCTTAAGTCAATGGTGGTAGGGACAGTATAAGGAGGCCTTTGTTTTCTGAGGTTTATAGTCAGAAAGAAGATGTGATTGTTCTGTTTTTGCAGGAAACCCATTGCCTGCCCCACGCAGATGAGACTGACTGGGGTATAGTTGGTTGGGGGGGTCCCCTATGCTCGTTAGGCATGGTTCTAAATGTTCGTGCAGTGGGTTGCCTTGTGTGTTTTTACGCAGCGGCGGCTGTTACACCTACGTGATCTTCCCACTGGAGGGGGGTTTAAGAGGGAAACCGCCTGATGGTGTCAGGGCAAGAGATAGAGAGCTCTGTGTTTTTTGGTTTTGTTGTAGTTTTCCAACGGCCCCTAGTCAGGGAGCTGAGAGAGAGTTATTTTTTTCACCACAGTTTTCAAAATGAACTAAATAAGTACCATCAGGCCACCTTGATTGTTGGTCGGTGATTTTAACTGTACTCTGATTGTCACTGTGGCCAGGATAGGCGAGGGTAAGCCTCACACCATTTCGGCCTTCAGAGTCCTGAACAGCATTTATTAACCACGCTGGATCTGGGTAGATACTGGAGAGTCAACATCCACAGTTCCCCGAACATTACATTGGGTGAGGGTTCATTAATAATAGTGGTGTTGGTGGCAGCCGACTCGGATCAGGGTATAATTTCACTGAACCTGGTTTCTAGACACCTGTCCCGCAGTCAGCTAACTCCTGTGGCTTCACGGATCATCACTGTGTAGTATGGATCCGATCATCTCGGCCAGGTAAGGGATATAAGTCCGACTGCAATTTTAATAAAACTTTACACAAACGTTTTGTGCACTCGTTTTCACGCATTTTGTGAGAGTGCTGGACAATAGAAAAGCACGTTTTGTTCTTTTGGCGCAGTGGTGTGGATGTTGGCAAGGCACAGTTATGGGTTTTTTGTCAGTAGTACACCGCCACCTGTGTTCCACTGCTAAGGTCAAGCCGGCAGTGAGGAACTTGTATAGGATCGTTCCCAGAAGAGATCTGACCCCTTCTTGTAGGGGCAAGTTGTTACCGAAACCTAAGCTGAGAGTTGTAAAGCTTTCCTTTCTAAATGAGTTGGAAAGCGGGTGCTCTGGTTTCAGGCTGCGTGTTCCTCCACTTAAATATTGATGCCCCGACGCGCTTTTTTCCTTCTCAATCGGAGAGATCTGGCACAGATGCATGCATTTATCACATTTTTCTGCAGATCATAAGATGGCATGTCCTTCAGCTTCCGGGAGGCAGGGTAAACACCACCTGTCCCTGTGAGATATGACACCATGTCCAATGGAGTTTTATGGTGACCTCTTTGGGGCCCAACACGTGCTGCATGCATGCGCCTAGCTCCTGGAGGGTCTTCCCTCAGCTTCAGTCCTGCCGATAGAGTGCTCTGGATTGTGACTGACTCCTGGAGGAGACTGCAGCTTGCCTCAACCAATATGGCCTTCAGGAAAAGGCCGGGGTGACGGTCCTCTCCAAGATTGTTTCATCAACAGTTTTCGTGAGTACAATTGGGACATGACGCTTTATGACGTTTTTTAATGGAGGGGATTAGGAGACGTGGGTTTTCTTTCTCTGCTTTCAGCGTTCCTGCAGCGCAGCAGTGTGCTGTCACTGTGGGCCCAAGAAAGGCGATCGACTTGGTTAAGGAACTGGCCGCCCGTTTCCCTCCTCTGATGAGGTATAAATACTTTCCAGCAGCTGTCATCTAACAGACGAAAGGTGTCTTGGTACTGTCTCTACACCTCTGACCAATCTTATGTTTCAGGATTCGGTCTCATCGGGCGTATAGTTTCTGCTTTGAGTGGGACATTCTTGTATGTGTTTAAAATGTATGATTGGACTGTCGGTATCATCTCTTTAGAACAGAAAAAGCTTTTGATAAGGTGGATCCACTACCTATATTGTTTAGTGCACTGATGGCTTTTGGTTTTGGTGATGGGTCCCTGGGGGGTTTTTAAAATTGTCTATAACATAGGTGGCACATGTTGTGTGTGAAGCGGGGGCAGTGGCTGAGTCCCGGACCTTTCCTGTGCAAGAGAGGGATCTGCAGGGTTTTTGACCCTATATCGAGAACAGCTGTATACGTTGTGCAACTCGAGCCTCGCTCTGGCAAGGATGGGCTTCGACTCAGCGGCTTTTCCTGCACGGGGTCTTCAGAGGGTGAGCGTCCTCTTACTGCTCGGGATGTCTCAAGATGCGTCAAGTGTTTTTTTTGTTCAAAGTCAGGGATGATGTCAGTAGGTTTTGCAGGATTGCTCCTGTCACTTTTATGAGACAGACAATCTGCACGGGACCTGGGCTAAGAGTGAGGGCCATTGCCGTGTGAGCAGATACATCGGCTGGTGCCCAGTCCGCAGGGGGACTTGAAGTGGGGATAGAGAGGATAAAGTTTTGGGGTTGGTGTTTGGCCTCGGCAGCGGGTAGGGCGTTGTGCAGAAGATGGGAGGGATGAGGGCAGAAGGTGTAGCGCTCGTTGTGGTCTAATGCGGGGGTTGAGTTACTACCTCGCGCTGTACAATAGGGCAGAGTGTTTTGGTTGCCCATAACGTTGGTTGCCATCGACCACGCTGGCCATAGCTTGTTTGGCCACTTGTACCGTACCCACCAAGAAGCTGATTGTGGAGCATTCAGAGAGCCATGGTGGATCTTTATCTTGCTGGTCCGGGGAAGACGGGGTTCGGGCAGCGGTTTCCCTGTCTACCTGTTTGCTGAAAGGGGGCCGGGTGCTGGTGGATAATTCAGATCAAAACTTGTCTCCTTTGTTACTCCAGACTGCCCAGAAACATTTGTATTCCTGGTGGACCCAGCTGGCTTGATACGGCCCCGGTTGTGCTGAGGAGAGCTGGCTGGACCGGATGGGTGTTATGACTCGCAGCTTTCTTTTTATAGATTGGGCATATGACCCTTTCTGGCTCACGTCGTTCTGAAACAGTTCCTGCCTGCCAAAGCGTGGCGGGGATGACGTGTTCGAGGGCTTGCAGGAGAAACTCCGGGTATGTGGCTCTTTGGTAAGAACCTATTGTTTTTTAATGATTTCATGCAGTAACTTGGGGTTTGCCAAAATGCTGCCAGTCGAGAGGCCGGTCCAGGGAGGATGGGGCACTAAACCTGTGTCACCGCAGAAAGGTGTCCTGCCCAATATCGGTGAAAGCCTAGAGAAGAGGTAGCCAAAACATCACCTCCATACAGACTAATCGATAGGGTGGTGCATGAGGTTGTGCTGCCCTGGAGCAACCCTCAGACGGATGCCTGGTACAGACCCGCTGCTCTCTGTGAAGATAGATGTACAGCACCGCGGTCTCTCTGTGGGCAGGTGGATTGAGGGGGGGACACAGGTTTCCCCCTCTCTGTCCCAGTACACACTTATGTGGGTGAGAGTGGCGGGAGGAGCCGGGCCTTCTGCTGCTCTTTCTCGACCCCTCCACACTGGGCAAGTGCCAGGATGCCTGGGGAAGAAACGCACTGTCATCATAACTTCGCGAAAGGGCTGACAACCTTGGGACGTCTGGCTGGGCTAAGGGAGTCGAAAGGTGGACCTGAGTTTTTTGGTTCCTATGGGTTCCCCTACGGAACAGTTGGCGCGCCCTGGTACAAGTGCCGCTTGAAAAGCGGGGCAGCGGACCTCCAATGGAGATGGGCATGGGGCCAATAGCGTGAAAACCACTACGGGCTCCACA
>NC_045753.1:7294235-7294405 GCF_008692095.1 Etheostoma spectabile
GGCGCACATCGATCCCGAGCTGGGGGAGGGGTGTAGTTTTTGTTTTGAAGTAGAGACTCTGGCGCATCTGTTTGTTGGTTGTCCTTGGCTGACTGATGTACTGGAGGTCACAAAAAGGTGGGTTCAGGGTCTAGGGGAGGTCTTTTCTTTGGAGTTGTTTATTTTTGGTC
>NC_045753.1:7294420-7294529 GCF_008692095.1 Etheostoma spectabile
CTAAGAAGGCTGTTCACGTCCTGTTGAATTTTTTGTTTGCTACGGCAAAACTGGCCATATGGCTGCACTATTGACACTTTAAAGCCAACTATCCAAGTAAATTCTGGCC
>NC_045753.1:7294539-7294719 GCF_008692095.1 Etheostoma spectabile
TAGGCCAAGTAATTGTGTCATTTATTTCCACATTTCCATCGTAAGACACCGGAAAAATTACAAAGAAAATTAAAGCTGCAAGCAGCGATGGAGGGCCCTCGCGAACCTGCGCGAGTCGGGGTTCAGGGGGCGGACTCCTCTCCCCTGGACCGCTGGTGCAGTTGCGCGTCAGCTCGTCCC
>NC_045753.1:7301389-7301555 GCF_008692095.1 Etheostoma spectabile
AGTAGTATTATTATTAGTATTATTATGAGTAGTATTAGGCCAATCATCATTACTAGGCGATTGCTATATATTTATATGAGGTTACATGCTTTATTGTTTTTATTATTTTTATTATTATTATTATTATTATCATCATCATCATCAGTAGGCCTATTATCATTACTGG
>NC_045753.1:7301889-7302044 GCF_008692095.1 Etheostoma spectabile
GATGCGATGTGAGCACTTGTAAAATATGATTTGAGAGCTTGTGAAAAAAATCTGTACCCCTGTTTTTTTCACTTAAGTCACTTTTCCAGTACAACCTCAACTCAGTGATTACAACCTCTGGAATCTGTCGCTGCAGCGTGCTCTCTCCATCACAC
>NC_045753.1:7303377-7303523 GCF_008692095.1 Etheostoma spectabile
GAGGTTGTAATCACTGAGTTGTGGTTGTACTGGAAAAGTGACTCAAGTGAAAAAAAACGGGTACAGATTTTTTTCACAAGCTCTCAAGTCATATTCTACAAGCGCTCACTTTTGCACCAAATTTACCTTCATAAGAGGGGCTCACG
>NC_045753.1:7303533-7303729 GCF_008692095.1 Etheostoma spectabile
TGGTTGAGCACAGTTTTTTTCCCCTCCCATCCTGTAGTCTACTTGCGCCCTCCCGGGAGAGAGCCCCACCGGTTGAGAACCACTGCCTTAACTAGACGGGCCCCACAATGTTAGCGTCACAACAGTACGGAAAGGGCGTTAAATACAAAGAAATTACAACAAATATTAAACAAATATAACAAGGCTGAAATACAAA
>NC_045753.1:7303793-7303928 GCF_008692095.1 Etheostoma spectabile
TACCCACAATGCAAAAGGTGTGGCCTTCACTAAACTCTGGTCATTTGACCTTTAACTTAAACATAAAATATAGCATTTGTAATAAAGAACAAAATGTAAACAGTGTGCATTTTTAAAGTAAAATATATTAGTACA
>NC_045753.1:7303938-7309740 GCF_008692095.1 Etheostoma spectabile
AAACATCCCTTTTTAAACTTATTTATTATACATTAAGGTTTTTAATCACCGTATGAATTCACACACAAAAAATATGGACTAACGTGTAAGGCAGCAGGATCCTTCGAAAAGGTTAAGAACTTCTATGATCTGAAGCTAAACTTTATTCTCTTTATAATGTTCTACACTGTTTCGACTTGTCTGTTTCTTTATGACTTGTCTATGAGGGCCTTAAAATAGGATCTATTAATCACCAATGGTTGGTTGGTCAATAAGAGGGCTTGGTTTCTGAGGTTTCTATCAGAAGAGGATGATGTGCTGTTTTGGCAGGAAACCCCTTCTTGCCCCAGCAGATGAGACTGACTGGAGTATTTGGGTTGGGGGGTGGGGTGGGGGGGGGGGGGGGGGGGGTCGGGGGGTCCCTATGCTATTAAGCCATGTCGAATGTTAGTGCAGAGGTTGCTGTTGGTTGTTTACTGGCAGCGGCGGGTGTACAGCGTATCTTCCACGGGTGGTAAAGGGACGCCCTGCTGGTTGTCAGGGCAGAGATAGAGAGCTCTGTGTTTGTTGTGTTAAAGTCTAGCCCCTAACAGGGACTGGAGTTTATTGTTTTCACACAAAGTTACAAAATGAACGAAATAAGTACCCAGGACCAGCGATTGTGGTGGTGATTTTAACAGTACTCCTGATTTACTGTGACAGGTAGGCGAGGACCGACCCCTCCACCAAATTTCGGCTCAGCGTCTGAACAGCATGTATACCAGCTGGATCTGGTAGATACCGGAGGGTCAAAAATCCACAGTCCGACAGTACACTTGGGTGAGGGCCTCATAATAATGGGGTGGCAGCCAGACTCGATAGGGTATAGATTTCAATGAAACCTTAGTTCTAGACTGTCCCGCAGTCAGAATAACTCCTTTGGTTCAGGGAATCATCACTGTGTAGGTTGGCATCTGATTTTCAAAAATCTCGCCAGGTAAGAGAATTAAAGTCCTACTGTAAGGTGACCAGATTTCAGACAAAATCGGGGACATTGTCAGCTCAGAAGCGTTATTTACCACAAAAACAAGTTATGTTTTATTTTTTGTAAAAACTTTAACGGGGACACTAGACCTAGAGCTGTTCTTATGAGGGGATGGCCCCCCCCCCCCCCCCCCCCCCCCCCCCCCCCCCCCCCCCCCCCCCAAGGTCGTCCTGACCCACCGATGTGCGCTACTTCCTACGCACTCCACTAAACCTCAAGAAGAAGTCCTAACATTTCAAGATAAAAAATCATCCTATCTTCAGACAAAAAGTCCTAATAGGTCAAGATAAAAAAGTCCTAATATTTCAAGAGATAACGTCTAATCTTCAAAAATAGAAAGTCCTAATAGTCCTAATATTTCAGGATAGAATCTTTTTTTTCAGTCCTACATATTTCAACGATAGAAAAGTCCTATAGTCCTAATATTTCAGGATAGAAAGTCTAAGATTGCAGATAGAACGTCTCAATATTTAAGAATGTTTGTAATGTTTAGCCTACTGAACCTATGACAGCTTTTGCTTTACTGCTCAAGCTTGTTTCTGAACAGTCATGAGAATCAGATCAACAAAACCTTCGGAGGACCCACCCCTCTGCTAATTCTACCCACTTTACAATCAAGATAGAAAGCCTAATATTTCAAGATAAAAAAATCCATCCTTATATTTCCAAGATAAAAAGTCCTAAATTTCAAGATAAAAGGCCTACATTCAAGATAGAAAGTCGTAATATTTCAAAATAGAAGTCCTAATAGTCATAAATATTCAGATAGAAGTCCTAATATATTTCAAGATAGCAAGTTTAATATGTCAAGAGTAGAACGTCTCAATATTTATAGTTGTAATGTTTAGCCTCTGAACTCCGACAGCTTTTGCTGTACGGATCAAGGTGTTTCTGCAACAGCCATTGAGAATAGATACAACAAAAACTCTGAGGACATATTTTCCTTTGACAATATGAGCATGTTAAACAGAGATCGCTGCAGTCGGAGTAGAGAAACAAGCTGCAGAGTGGACTTAATGGGGATAATTGTCCGCTGTATTTACATCATTAACAAAGTGATTGTTGGATGCTAACAGCTCGATTAATAGTCTACGTGTCTGACAACATTATGAAAGGATTTCAAGGATGTCGACCTTTCTGTAAAGATTAAGATCCGTTTTAAAACATAAAAGTCCGAGAAATGCGTCGCAAAAACCCACCAGACTTACAGTAAAGAACCAGTGATTTTAGCATAGTAAAACACGTCTTCTAAAACGTCTCGAGCACCGCTGGCTCTGGCGTCTAGAGCCTGCGTGTGTTGGGATGGTGCGATATCGGCTACGTTTTGTAGTTTTCTTCTTTCATTCCAATTTCGGGTCTTTCAGTCACAGTGAAAACCGGGGGACATTAATAATAGAAAGAGATTTTGCTTCTTGAAGCAGGGGGGGAGGTTGGGCAAGGCACAAGTTTGGGTTTTTTGTCAGCATACAACGCCCATTCCACTGCTAAGGTCAGTGCGGCAGGGATGGAAAATTGAGGCCAACATTGGCCATAGAGAGGAGTCTTACAAAGAGAGGACACTGACCCTTTTCTTTAGGGCAGTAGTAACAGGAAAAGTAAGCTTGGAGTTGAGCTCATTTACTAAGTGAGAGGGTGAAGGGGCTCTGGTCAGGCGTCGTTTCTCCAGTTAAGAGATATGGATGCCCCAGCGCGTTTTCTTCAACTGGAGAGATCGGTGGCATTGCAGATGCCATTCATTTCCATTTCTGCGATCAGCAGATGGCATGCCTCAGCTTCCGGGAGCCAGGTAACACTGTCCTGGGAGATGAGGAAACCATTGCAATGGAGTTCTATGATGCTTCTTGGGGCCCAACCGTGCTGCATTGCAGGGGCCGAGAGCTCTGGAGGGTCTTCCTCAGCTCCAGCTGCAAAGAGGATGCTCTGGATTGTGAGATGAATATGGAGGAGCGGACAGCTGCCGTCAACAGAGGCCTCAGGAAAGGGCAACGGGGATTGACGGTCTCTCCACAGATTCTTTATCAACAGTTCTGGAGTTCAATTGGACTGCCTGTATGGGGGGGGACGTTTATGGAGGGGATTGGAAAAGGGTTTCTCATGTTTCAGCGAGCAGTGTTGTCACTGCTGCCCAAGAAAGGCGATGACTTGCTTAAGAAAATGCGCCCTGTTTCCCTACTCTGTACGGATTATACAATTACTTTCCAGACTTGTCTAACAGACTGAAGGTTGTCCTGGGACTTCTCATACACTCGGACCAATCTTATTGGGATTCCAGATTGGTCAATCAGGACAATATTTTCTGCGTTCGGGACATTCTTGTGTGTGTAAAAATGTATGATTTGTAAGGGCGGAATCATCTCTTTAGACCAGGGAAAAAAGCTTTTGATAAGGTGGATCACTCCATGTTTTCTGCACTCAGGCTTTTGGTTTTGGTGATCTGCGTTCTGTCTTGGGTGGGTTTATGTAAATGGTGCACAGTCTTGTTGAAGAGGGGGCAAGCTGGCTGAGTCGGCCCATTCAGAGTGACAGAGAGGGCTACGACAGGGTTGGCCTATATAGGGACAGCGTAGCGTTGGCAATGAGCCTCTCTTGTTTGCCAGGATGAGGGCCGACTCAGCGGCTTTTCTTGCGGGGTCTGCAGGTATGGTGCGTCCTCTCCTGTTTCGCCGTATGCCGATGATGTCAATGGTTTGTTCACAAGTCAGGAAGATGTTCAGTGTTTGCAGGCATGCTCTGTCACTTTATGGAGAAGGCACATCTGCATGGGGTGAACTGGCGCTAAGAGTGAGCCGATGCTGGTGACAGATACAGCGGGTGGTGCCCAGTCTGCCAGGGGGACTTGTGGGGGAAAGAAGGGTTAAACGTTTTGGGTGTGTTTTGGCACGGAGGGGTTTGTGCAGAAGGAACTGGGAGGGACGTGAGTGAGAAGGTGTGCGATCGGTTGTCTAAAATGGACGGTTGGTTGCTACCTCGGCTGTCCTATAGGGGCAGAGTTTGGTTGTCAATAACTTGTGCCTCGACCTTTGGCATTAAGCTTGTGGCCTGTGTACACCAAGAAGCCTATGGAGCACATTCAGGAGATGGTGGATTTCTTCTGGTCGGGGAGCACTGGGTTCGGGCAGCGGTTCTGTAACTACCTGTTTGCTGAAGGGGGCCAGGGTGGTGTATTTCTATCAACAAACTGCATCCTTTCGTCTCCAGATGCCCAGAAACTATCGATAGGGTGGATCATGGAGAGGGTGCTGTGCCCTCGAGCAGCTCGCGGGATACGTTGTCACATGACCCGGTACTCTGTGACAGGGGAGTGAGGTGGTTGTGAATCGTATTCAGCCCTCCTGTCAGTACACCATCTGTGGTGGGAAGTGGCGGGAGGAGGCGGCCGGGGCTTGCGTCGCACCCTCACCTGGGCAAGTTCCAGAGGCTGTGAAGAAAGTACTGTATCATACTGCGTAAAGTGCGAACCGGCGACTATGGCGTGGCTAAGGGCAGTCGAGGTGGACTGAGTTTTTGTGTCCTGATTGGTTCCCCTAAGGACAGTTGGAGCGAGCCCCTGTACAAGCTGCCCGTTGAAAAGCGGGCAGCGACCTCAAGTGGTATTGTGCATAGGGGCCATAGCTACGAACCAACTAACATGGCCGACATCAATCCGTGCTCAGGTGCTTGGGCTCGGGTTTTGAATTGATGGAACGTCCTTTTTTAGTATGGTTTGTATTGTTTAGTTTGTCTTTTTTTGTCTGTGTTTGTGGGTTCTTCTGTGCTGAAATGGATCCAATAAGGATTGTTAAAAAACCTCTGTCTTGTCTGTCTTGTCTCTCTCTCTGCTTTTGTTTTGTCTTTCTCTTTCTTTCTGCACGCAAGAGGAGATCATGTTTGTTCATGGAGAAGGAGAACCAGGAGATGAGTGGGGGGGGGGGGGGGGAATGCAACGCCAAGCCACGATCGAGAGACATAAGTCGCCGCGACGTGTAGTTTACATTTTTCAAGAGGTGTACAGGAGAACACATATGTGAAAGGAACAACCTTTTTTTTTTATTATGAATAAAAATAACTTTAATATAATATGTAAACTACAGATGGCATACTATCTTCTGTTGTTGGCTTTTTAGAAATTGAGTTATTTGACTTATGACTTATAACTGTTTTAGGCTCCATGCAGAGCTGTCTAAGGGCCCTGGTGGTTTATACTGGTGCGTTGAGCAGCATGTGGTGTGTGTGTGTGGGGGGGGGGGGATTACTGCAGAGGGAGTAGTGACTCTTGAGTCAGTGAGAGAAACAAGTGTCTCCCCTGTTCTTTCTTTCTGCAGCAGGAGAAGTCAACCCTCTCCCTGAGATCACGTAGTTCATGGAGAAGGAGAACAGGAGATGGTGGGTGGGGAAATGCAACGCCAAGCCACAGTCGTGAGACGTAGTCGCCGCAACGTGTGGTTACGTTTCTCAAGAGGTGCATGTCAGCTAGGCGCGTAGGGTCCGGCGCAGAATCAGAGGGTCTGGGGGGTCTCTGGCGTACAGGAGAACACATATTGTAAAGACACACCTTTTTTTTTTTTACTATATTTTATTAGGTCTTTTCCCCTTTATTACAGTTGATAGGCATAAAAGGGGGAGGAGAGAGAGAGATATGGGGGAGGAATGCAGATAGGGCTTGTAGGTCGGATTCAAACCCGGCTGCTGCAGGACCCCAACACGGGGCGCACGCTCTTACTGGGTGAGCCCCGAAAGGCTGGTTGATATCTTCAACCAGCCACATACAGCTCATTAAATTCAAGGCAGCATTATTTAAAAAAATGTTGGTGTCGGTACTG
>NC_045753.1:7309765-7310156 GCF_008692095.1 Etheostoma spectabile
CTGAGGTATGATGGGAGGGGATGAGAAAATGAGTTTAAGGGGTGAGACACAGAAAGGAGAATAGAGACCTTTTCTATTTTTGTTTACTTTTATAATGGAATAAATATACTTCATATACATTTAAATTCATGGTTTGTTCCGTCTTTTGTCCACAGTTTAAAAATGTAGATGTTACCATGATTCATGGTGTATTTTTGTAAATTTGGGTCCCGGGGACACACCAAATTTCTCTTTTAGGTCTTGGGCTGAAAAAGTTTGGGAACCACTGCTATAGACTAACATCCTCTCCATGGCCCAGCCATGTCTCAGTGAGACACAACAGATCAGTTAGATTATCTGATATCCGATGGTTTACTGGTCCTGCTTTAGAGGACAGAGATCTAGTATTTAA
>NC_045753.1:7310166-7310363 GCF_008692095.1 Etheostoma spectabile
CTAGTTCCCCTGTTCTGTTCTATCACTGCAGTGGTAGCTTTAATTCCTATTAGGTTGTTGAGTATACCTTTCATTTAACCGATCTGAGTCGGGCGGGGGGGTCGACAGACTTTGTCACCATTTGTCTAGTACTGGTTCCAGAAGCAGACCTGGACGAGGTAGGTAGGAATAACAAGGAGATTATTTATTTGTAGTAT
>NC_045753.1:7310373-7310724 GCF_008692095.1 Etheostoma spectabile
AATGGAAGCGGGTAAATCCTTATTTTGGCAGGGGGTGACACAGGCAAGCTGGAGGGTTTGAGCAGATCCCAGAATGCAACTGTGAAGTTGTCGGCCAGGCAGGCGGGAGTTTCTATCCAGGTGGTTGACTGTAGGCAGAGGAACAGGAGGCAGGTTAGCAACTGGCAGAAAGCCTTTCAAAAACTAGAGACACAATACAAGAGCTCAACATACTGGTTAGGCTACCAGTCCACAGGGAACGGAGGTCTGGTCACGGCTTGTATGGAGAAGAGGGGTCATCAGGACCGGGGGGGGGCAGATCACAGATAACAGTAGGTGTGTGGAGAAGGAGAACCAGCAGGGATGTGTTCA
>NC_045753.1:7310734-7310832 GCF_008692095.1 Etheostoma spectabile
GACAAACAGACTTCAGGTTAGAGTAAAATCAAAACAGGTTAACATGCTGGAGCCCTGACAGACGAGGCTCAGGCACATCATCAGACCAGAACTACATG
>NC_045753.1:7310857-7312752 GCF_008692095.1 Etheostoma spectabile
TATCTGTATCTGTGTTGTGGATTGTATGTCTGTCTCGTATCTGTGCGTGTGTGTGTCTTCCTGTCTCGTGTTTTGTGTGTGTGTGTCCTTTTGTATGTCTTGTTTTTTTTTGTTGTGAGTGTGTGGTGTGTGCGTTTGTGTCCTTGTATCTGTATCTGTTGTGTGTGGTCTGTCTCGTGTCTGTGTGTTTGTGTCTGTATGTATGTGTGGTCTGTCTCTTGTTGTTGGTGTGGGTGTTGTTTGTTGTGTTCCTGTCCTCGTGTTTGTGTGTGTGTGTTTTGCTGTTGTGTTTGTGTGTGGTGGGTGTGTGTTCTTGTTGTTTGTGTGTGTGTATGTGTGGTCTGTGTCCTGTCTGCTTCTGTCTTGTGTGGTGTGTGTGTGTGTGTGTGTTGCATTTATGTCTTTGTGTGTATGTGTGTGCCATTCTGTTCGGTGTGTATTTTTGTGCATGTCTGTCTCCGTGTGTGTGTGTGTGCGTGCGTTTGCTCGCAGGCGTGTTATCGTCAGTGCGGAGTTTTTGGAGAGTAGAGCTTGTACATGCTACATTCTACTGCTACTTCCAGCTACTTCCACCGACAGCTTTTTTCCGGGGCTGAAAGAGGAGCCGAGTGTTGGTGTTTGACTCCTCCGCCGGTACAGAGCCTCTCACACGGCCAAACATGTACACGCCTCCCCCGTGGCACACATGGGAATGGTCCCTCGTGTTTCCAGGCTAGTTGTACAGTAATCTCGGGCAGCTTGGGCCCCGGACGCGGCATGCAGGCCCTCGGTGAGTATAAACGCCTAATGCCCGCACCATGTGCCAGCTATGGTAAATAGCCCCAGCTATGGGTAATAGCCCGCTAGGGTAAATAGTGAAGACCCTAACGGGGGCGCAGGGGAGGATGATGGTGTGAGAACCACCCCAACGGCTGGGAATGAGGAAGAAGGCAACCCAAAACCACGTGGGTTTACTCGGGGGGGTCAGTGGCCGGGGATGCAACCCCAACGACAAACCTGCACCTGGAGACGGGACAGGCAGTGTCCAACTGACCATACCCCCCCCCCCCCCCCTCGCACTCCTGCCAGCGAGGTGTCATTGGTTGCCTCATGCCACTGAAGGTCTATCTGGTAGGAGTTAAATCTTTAAAGTAGATATATATTCAGTTACATATGTTTACTGTTATTAATTCTCATCTCCGACCATGTATGTATTTTAAGTATGCACAAGTACTGTTTTCATATTTTATATTTAAGTGGTCAAAAACAAAAATCACTCAGTCCCTAATAATACTACGTCCACACAAAACACTATGCTACACAACTAATCTTTTAAAGTAATGTCATGTTTGTTGGTCTATTGTGTTTAATGTTTAAGTTGCACTACAGTCATGTTTACTATAGTTTGATGTAGAAATCAAGGAAAAACCCCAAATTTAAATATAAGTTGGCTCAAACTATTTCACTGTTAAATATAATAATACCTAATCAATAGTGTCTGGAGGGCACCTGTGGTCACCAAGAAATAATGTATGAAACGCTGAGCCCCACAGGTGGATTTAGGACCACAGAGCACTTCAAAACCCAGTTGCAGTCAAAGTTTATGAGATGAAGCTTTAGATTATCACTGGGTTATTGTCAAATCAGCCTACCAACTTGAATTATTTGTTAGATCCATTAATCAGTTTACCTTTTCCCTAAGCCATTAACATAAATCCTATGATTTTCCATGTATTATAATGGATCTATACCAAATAATTCAAGTTGGTAGCTGATTTGACAATAACCAGTGTAAAATCTAAAGCTTTTCATCTTCATAAACTTGGAACTGCAGCTGTGTTTGAAGGCTCTGTGGCCATAAATCCACCGTCTAAAGCTACAGGAGACTCGGAGGGAACCTGCAAAATGCTCCCGTG
>NC_045753.1:7312810-7313156 GCF_008692095.1 Etheostoma spectabile
AAGAATATTATATTTAACATGTGAAATAATTTGAGCGAACTTATAATTTGGGGGTTTTTCCTCTGATTCCTACATCAAACTTTATTACACATGACTGGAGTGCAACTTAACATTTAAACTACAATAGACCAACAAACATGACATTTACTTTAAAAGATTATTTGTATTTGTGTGTATGCAGTAGTTATTATATAGGTGACTGATTGATTTTTATTTTTTTTTGACCACTTAAATATTAAATATGAAAACAGTACTCTGTGTCATAAATTAAAATACATACATAGTCGGAGATGAGAATTAATAACAGTAAACTATACTACTTATACTTTAAAGACCTCACTCCTAC
>NC_045753.1:7313166-7313335 GCF_008692095.1 Etheostoma spectabile
TTCAGTGGCATGAGGGAACCCATGACAACCTCCGTCTGGCAGGAGTTGCGGGTGGTCTGGTCAGTTGGACACCGCCTCTCCCTGTCTCCAGGTGCAGGTTTGTCTTTGGGGTTTCCTCCCCCAGCCACTGTAACCCCCCCAGTAAACCCACGTGGCTTTGGGGTTGCCT
>NC_045753.1:7313345-7323138 GCF_008692095.1 Etheostoma spectabile
TCCCAGCCGTTGTGGTGGTTCTCACACCATCATTCTCCACCTGCGCCCCCGTTGGGGTCTTCACTATTTACCCATAGCTGGGGCTATTTACCCATAGCTGTGACAGTGGTTGACACGGGCCATTGGGGGGCGTTTCTAACTTTCTACTCACCGATGGGCTGCAGGCCTGGCGCTCTTCTGGGCCCATGCTGCTCCGAATCCTGTAAAACTTAAGGTCCGAACCACGAGGGACCAGTTCCCCTGTGTGCCACACGGGTAGGCGTGTACCGGTCTGGTCATGTGAGAGGCTATGTAAAACCGGTGGAGGAGGCGTGACACACCTCGTCTCCCTTCAGCCCCGGAAAACAGGCTGGTCCCGGTTGCAGTACTGGGAAGTAGATGTAGCATGTCATACTCTACTTACTCCAAACTACTGGCACTGAGCATCACACGCCCTGCGTCAAACGCACACTGACCCCACAGCCGCAACACACATCACCTACGAACACACTACACCGTACGGACAGGCATCACAGGACATGCACAACACACGATACACCCACAGGACCATACACTGCACCACCCACACAGCACCACACACACACAAGCATACAGACAGCGACAGACAAGCACACACACAGACGAACATATCATACACACACACACACACACACCCAAGAGACACACACACACCACAGAGATTCAAAGAGGACACAAAAGACACGCGTGCACACACACCAACAACAGAGAGTACACAACACACCACAGCACCACAACAATCACTTAACCCACAAACACCTTACAGACACACACACACACAACAAACAAGACAGACACACACACCACCAACACGAGACAGACACATCACAAACAAAACCCACAACAACCAACAAGAACGACCCACATACATTACAGACCCAAACACACGAGTGACACGAGACGACACCCACACACAATACACGACCACACACACCACAAAAAAACACAAGACAGACCACCCCACAAACTACATGGTTAAAAAAAAAAAAGAGAAAAAAAGAAAGAAAAAAAAGAAACATACATACACACTGACACACACACAAACACGATACAGTACATACCACACACGATGTACTGTAAACAGACACCACACATATACAAATAATACCCTGCACCTACCCAAACACACACACACACGATAGACACACACTACCTACACAAGACTGACACACACTCACAGACATAGACACACAAACAACCAAGACATACACATATACACAGCACACACCAGAAAAACAAGACACATTCACACTAGCATCGATACCCACACAGACACAACCACAACAGCATACAGAGACACACACAACACACACACAACAACAAACACGGACAGTCCGCACCACACAAACAGAAGTAAACATACAGACCAAACCATCCACACAGACACACACAGACACGATACATACAGACACACAGACAGACAAACACATAGACCACAACACACCTCCTTCCCAATACACGTTTCCTCACCCGCAGAACCTCTGTACCACTTCTTCCTCCTCTGCTTTTCATCACCTTGCTCTGCAGATCTTCCCAGCTTTGACCTCAGGTAGCCTCGGTCCCCTCTCCACTCCTGCTCCTTTATCCTGCTGATCACCCTCCAGCTTTCCTGTGGCCTGAAAGAGGGAGACTTGTCACTCCTTCCACTCGGTGATATGACTCTCCAGCTGCTGTTGCAAACACCTTTTCTCAAGAGCCGCCATGAGTCCCTTGTGGTTTCTGGTCCTGCATCTCCAGCGGGGCTCTGTGTGACGCCAGGGATCTTCCAGTGTTGTCTTCCCTCCTTCCTTTTCTCCTGAGAGCTTCCTCATCTGGCCTCAGTTTCCTTTAGCTCGTGAGCTTGAGCCCGGTCCATCTCCAACCGCTCTCAAACTCCAACTCTCACGTTGGTCTGACTTACCTCATCTTCGTGATCCCCACGTTCCTTCAGGACCTCGCTCTCTTCGCTTCAACCTGCGCCATTCAACCTTCAGCCTTCGAAATGCAGAACTGAAGGTCGATCCTTTTATGGCTTTTTGCAGCCGGTTGCGTTTTTTGCACCATCTGGGATTTCAGGTGCTGTGGGTTTTCCCTGCGGGGTAGGGACACTTGAACCCAGAGCCGATCCAGCTGGGCTCTAAGGGAAGCCGGGATCTTTCCCGTCTCTCCTTGGCCTCCTCCCCCTGTTTTCGGAGAGCTTCCTCTATCTGGCTCAGTTTATACCCTGCAGCTCCTGAGCTTGAGCCCTTTTTCCACCATCCAACAGCTATTCCACGCTCCACTCCCCGTTGGTCTTACCTACCTTGAGCTTCTGTCCTCTCCTTACTAAGCTCCATCTCTGATCCTCCCCTTCCTTTTTCCGAGCCTCCTTCTCTCCCTTCCCGCTTCCAATTCCACGTTCGGTCTTCGGAAATGAAAAACTGAAGGTCCAGATCTTTTATGGCTTTTCTCCGCAGCCTGTGCTGATTTTTTCCATCTGGGATTTCAGGTGCTCGTGCGTGTCCCTGGGTTGGGTAGGGGACACAGTTAGCCAGAGCCTGATCCATCTGGGCTCTGGTAGAAGTTCTGGGCCTTTCCATCCCTCGCCTTTGGGCCTCCTCCTCCTGTTTTCGGAGAGCGTCCTCCATCGGCTCCGTTACCCTGCAAGTCATGAGCTTGAGCCCGCTCCATCTCGCGACAGCTCTCCACTCCAACTCCACGTTGTCTTACCTCCTTGAGCTTCTTCTCTCCTTACTAAAGCTCCATCGTCTCTGATTCCTCCACTTCCTTTTCGGACGTCCTTCTCTCCCTTCACCTTCTCCAATGCCAACTTCACGTCTTGGGGAATGAAACTGGAAGTCCCAGATCTTTATGGCCTTTCGCGCCCTGTTTGTGGGGTTTTGGCATCTGGTATTCAGATACTTTTTCCCTGGTGTCGCCCTGGGTGGTCTGGGTGGTCATGAGCTCCGTAGCCCTGTCCACCTCCAAAACCTCTCCAACCCCACATTGTTGTTCTCACTGTACCTCAAGGCTTCCTGTCTCCTCTTACAAACCTCTATCTTCAGATTCCTCACCTTCTTTTTTCGTGCCGTCCTTCTCCTCCCTTCATCTCCCTCCATTTCCCACTTCAGGTCTTGAGTACCGAGTCTGCCGGTCCATATCACCATCTCCCTCTGCATCAGCTCGTTTCCTGGCCCCAACCTGCATCCCTCTCTTTGGTTGTTGCAGCTGATTCCGGAGACCGTCCAGCAGTCCTCTCTGATATCAGGTGCCGCTCTCCCTCAGATTCACACTGGGTGAGCGTTGCCGTGAGGATCGCGTCCTTCAGCTCACGCCGTACGCTGTGTCTTCAAGGTAACTAAGTAAAATCCATCCGTGGTCCAGTCCTCCATCCGGGTTTGACGTCATGTTTCTGTGGTTTCTTTCTCTTGTGCAATGTGCAGCCTTTAGATGTCAAAGTCAACTGTCCCTCTGTATCGAACGGCTGTTTGAATTGAAGTTTTCAGAACTCAAGTCCCAGTATTCATGTGTCCGTTATACGTACAACAAACAGTATATCTTATTTTTTCAATCCTATGGTCATTGATTATATTGTATTCCATGGGACACCCTTTGTTATATGTTATTAATATACAATATAGAACAGATAATCTTTCCTTCTGCTGATACCTTAATATGGCCAAGAACAACACTTTATGAAATATGAAAGGGAAAAAGATGGATGTCTTTGCACAAGTGCAGTACAACGCAAGGTATGCTTCAAGGGGACGCCATTTTTTTTTTCTCTAACATCCAATAAAGCACAATGTGTGCATCCGCACTCCTCCCCATATATTTAAGATGTGCAGTTACCACATATAAATATAAAAGACAATGGTGTGCCCCTCCCACCACTTCTGGCATGGAAGGACAAAATACAGACACTGCTTTATGTTCCCGATGATGGTAATACAAAAGTCAACGTTTTGACCCTAACTGGGTCCTCTTCCAGGATTAAAACCGAGATTTGATTGACTTCTCTGTCCCCCCTCCCCCCATTTTTCACTCATTTGGATTGCTTGTGCAGAGGCAGTTATTGCCGACGCATGAGACACCCCCCCTTAGCTGTGATGTGCAATCGAACAGGAAGCGGTGGATTGCTTGCAAATCCCACTCCAGGCTGTAGGCGGAGGCCAGAGACCGACCGTGCTTCATGTAGTTTCTACGAACAAAGTCAGTTTCAGCAAAATGACAGAAAGTTCGTTTTATCAGGTACATCGCAACCTTTAGTGTAACAAAGCATGGCTATTTAATATACCAAGGACCTTTATATTAACTTTAGTCCCTTCCAATTAATATATTTGTGCTAGTGCTACCGACCCGCCTACAGACTACACTTCAGAGCTCTGTTGCTACCCCCGCTCCCCAGATCCGCTAAATGTTTAACATATGACCAGACCTGCCCTTGTCGTTGCAACACAAATATATTTATTCACCTCTGTTCACACACCAGAGCATTTGTTCATATGCAACTTAACATCTACCACAGGTCCACAAAATGAATTTGGTTCATTGTGCGTCTGCCCCGTTTCCTGATACAATGGCGGCAGAGGTTTTTACCATGGGGTGTCGCCAATGCAAAATCAACACAGAGGATACCTGAGTCCCCTGAAATAAAAATAATTTCAGCATCCAAATTATTAGTTTTATAATTCATGAAACTGGATCAACGCTCCCACGTGACCGTTTTCGTCCCTTTATCTGTCCAAGTTAGTCTTTTTATTGGAGTGGACTCCCCTTGGTGACGTATATTGTTTAGTATCTCTGTGACTTATTTGTTATATATCTCTGATGACGTATTTGTTATCTATCCTCTGGTGACCGTGTATGTTAATATCTCTGGGACGTGTATTGTTATAAAATATATATTGGGATGGTTCGGCAATCCCCCACACTTCCGTGGTTCCCTGTATCATTTTGTAACATTTTAGGCTAGTCCATCATTTGGTTTTCCTTGTGAAAAACATTAACATCAGAGTTCCAGTGTGCAGAGCCATGCTAGACGGATCAATTCGGCTTTGGGGTCTTTGAGCTGAAATGTTAAAGCTGACTATTTACCATGGTCACCTTTGTGAAGGATTCGCCCAAATCCCGTTTTGGACATCCCAGAATCCTCTGTTGCGCCTAATACGTCCATGAGATTAGAGCCGGGAGTCCGCGGCACACCTTATTACTCAAAATGAAAGCTCCTTTCCTCGTAGACCCTTGTTCTTAAAGCGATGTGATAATGAGGTGTTGCTCAGCGGTCCATTGTGTTTTGCCTCAGATGCTGTTTTTATGATCGTTATGATCTGAGTTTGGCTAATTTTGGGATTTGTAGTCTGGGATTATTGTATGTGACCATAACCAGTACATCCACCATGGGGAGCCACACACTTCAGACATCAGGTCTCCGAGTGTAGGAGCCTAAAACAGACAACACAAAATATGTTCACTTCATTAGAAACAAGCAAGACAGGCTCTTTTCGGCCCATTGGGACGAAAGGTATCCATGATAGTGTGCCCACCTCCCTTGGGAGAAGGATTCTGTTCTTTATTTCCACCTCTCTACGCTTCGACTTGTTTCCACACCCGGCCTCTGTGTGGTTCCGGTCACGCTGTGGTTTCTGACTGTTACAGTACCTAACCTGATTCTTTTTGTTTCCCACACAAAAAAAACATTTTTTAAAACATGGGGGTCTACCGTTAGTATTGGCGTACAGTGTGTGTGTGTGTGTGGTGTGTGTGTGTGTGTGTGTGTGTGTGTGTGTGTGTGTGTGTGGTGGTGTGTGTGTGGTGTGGTGTGTGTAGTGTGTTTGTGTGTGGTGTGTGTGTGTGTGGTTTAATCATTTTTCATATTTATAGATTAATGTTTATTAATGTACCTTATGTGTTGCCCAGCCCGTATTGCCCCTGTTTTGGAATAATAAGTTTACCATGACCTTGGTGGGGCGATCTTTGCTTTTTCTGAGGAATGTGTTCCATTCTGATTTGTCCATAGGGTGTGACAAACTTTTTGAGATGCGTGTATTGGAGGACACACAGAGAAGAAGTGGATCCCTGCAGAAGAGCTGCAGTGGTTTGTGCTGAGACCAGGAGGCTGCTGGCAGAGATGCTGGCAGACTGAAGCTGCTACAGCTGAGATACACCAACTCACGAGCACTCCAGGCTCATTCCTTCAGTGTATACATATACCAATCTATGCAAAGTCACTTGTCTTTTTCGCTTCATTAACACATTCCTTATAGCTTTTTATTTCTGTACTTCAAGACACCACTTGATGGAGACATACGTATTGTGAAGTATTCCTGCGCCTTAGTCATCGCATTGCAGACCTTACGCAGCGTCTTTGTCAGCTTAGGAACTGTTTATTACAAGAACCTTTACACACCCATGCTAAACGTTGATTTAAAAAGAGGAATCAAAAAAAATGGAAATTGATCTAAATGCCTTAAGTTAAAAAAAAAAGAAAGGAAAAACTCCAACCTTTTAAGGACACCAATCTTCTTTGCATAGATGAATAATGTATTGTAAATTAATAAATTTATTCCTTCCTAAAATACCTGGGGAATAAGTCTACATCCCCTATGTTAAATTCTCATAGAGGCGGAGAACATTTATAATTTTAAAGCCAGTTATTTCATGATCAGGATAATATGCATCCTGAAGAAAGTTCCCTTGGCCTTTGGAATCAAACTCACCCCCACATCATCACATAACCTCATCATACATAGAATACCCTAGGAATCTTAACGTAGGGCTGTATCGTTTATACCTCCTGTCTTTTAAGGAAGAACAATGAATTTTATTTAACAATTACATTAATTCATTTTCCTTTTTTGTTTTATTCCTTGGCAGTAAGAGCAATTTATCCCCAAGATGTTTTTATTCCTATTTTTATACCACTTTAGCCTGGGGGTGTAACGCCTTCTCCAATCCACTGTACATGTGCAATTTGAGTTGTTATTCGTAATGGGTTCATGTTCTACTGGGTATTGACAATAATACATTTAATTTAATTTACAATGTTTTAGTACTCTTTTATATGTAATGTAATTGTATGATGGCACTATTCAGTGCATCACTATGATTTTTAATGTCTTTAAGATGTTTTTTTAAATTAGCATGTTAACGGTACAGTTGGGGTATCTCATTTGGAAACAAGACATAGTCATATTTTCACCATCTCCATTAGCTTTTAGCCACTGATTTAATGGCGGATAAATAGAGTCTTACAGCTTTTCTGAATTCTCAATTACACATTATGTCCATTATTCTGTTATCACGGAAACCCTGGGCTTTACATTATTGCTGCCAGTAGGCCCTGGGATTGGCCCCAGCTGAAAAACGACACTTGCAACTGGGACAAACAAACAGCTTTTCTAGGGGAAAACACTGTCTCCTGGATTCTAAGAATACTCCTTGTGAGTCTTAACACTGTGTAGGGTCTGCCGTTTTCGATGAACTGAGTTCTTGTCCGTATCAGCTTTGAACGTGGGACGGAAAGTGTGCTGACAAGCCAGTTTACAGTTGCCAGTTTTGTGGTTGCGTACTGTGTTTGGAAATGACATCTTGTCTCCATTTTAGGTAGAAAAAACTGAATATGGATTGGGCAAAAGAAGCAGTGAGCAGCAGAGAAGACCAAGAGAAAACAAGTGGACACTAATAGGATGCAGGACCTTCACGACAGGTTTCTCACAACAACTGCACAAGACCAACATACCACAATTGTATAGAAAAAAGGGGTGACGGTGAAGAAAGAGGAGGAAAAGAAGTAGGGGGAACAACACTACTTGACCCCCGGGGTCTTCAACAGGGGGTCCGCGACCCCTAGGGGGTCCGCGTAGGTACTGTCATGGGGGTCGCAAAGTTTTGTTTATTAACTTTTTGTTTTCTATCCCCCCCTTCAATTTTTTTTCGAAAAACCACTAATTTGAATGTTCTTAAATACATCTTAACATAATTCAACACACTGTATAAACAGATAAATGGAACGGCAGAAATATATGTTCGTTTCAGTCATCAATGCACACATGGCACTATGGCCAGTTGTTGATATAACACACTTTATACAATTATATAATTATGGGTCCCCCGCTCCATCTCGCCATCATTTGGGGGTCCTTGCCCGTAAAACTTGAAGACCCTGATCACACTATCTCTCTTCTTCATTGTTCATTTCAGATTCTTTCTCCTTCCCCAGGTGAAAGGAGCTGGAGCAGACCTGAACATAGAAACCACCAAAACTCCCTTCCTGCTCATGATTCTACGGGCTGCAGCCGCACTGGCGATCAGGGGGATGTTGCTGCCAATATGGCCCCCCCAGCCTAATCAATGCCCTGCTGAACTGCAGGATTCATCGCTGAGTCGGATCTGGAGATTCACGATGAGGAGGCCGCGCAGCCTGCGCCATGGAACCCAGTTCCACATAATCAAGGTACAACCTCAAAACTGTAAATACATGCCTTGCGAAAGTATTCCATTGACCTTTTCAACCTTTTGTTTTTTTTTTTTTTTTGGAACATTTCAGGCTTCCAACATCAGATTTTTATTTTTTGTGAAATCACCACAAGTGGCCCCAATTTTGAGGAAAAAAAAATGAAAAAAAACAAAAAATCTATTGGATTTTTAAACTTTTTTTAGCAAATAAAAAACTGACAAAGTGTTGCAATGTCAAAATTATTCGCCCCTTTACTTTCAGTCGCAGGCAAACTCACTCCGAAGTTCAGCGAGGATCTCTAATGCATCCAAGGTGTAAATTTACTGATGGTGATAAATAGCCACCTGTGTGTGGATCAAAGTCTCTGTATAAAGCACATCTCTGTGATGAGTCTCAGGGTTCTGTGAAGAGCGCCGAGAGCATCATGAAGACCAAGGAACACCCCAGGCAGGTCCGTAATAACTGTTTGTGGAGAATTTTGAAGGGGGGTGCCGGATTTGGATACAAAAAACATTTCCCAAGCTTTAAACATCCCAAGGAGCCTGTCAGCCAATCATTTTTGAAATGGAAGGAGTATCAAACCACTGGAAACTCTACCAACCTTGCCGTGAGCCCTGGGTAAACTTCACTCAGACAAGGAGTAAAGACTGATCCTAGATGCCGCCAGAGGCCGCATGCTCACTCTGGCTGAAACTGCACAGAACTACAACTGATGTGGAGGGGGTTCTGGTCCATAGGACCAACAATCCGTCTTCCACTGCACAAATCTGGCCCCTGTCATTGAGAGTGGCAAGACGACAGCCATTCTCAAAGATATCCATAAAGTCGGTCTCAAGTTTGCACACAAGCCCACTGGAGAACACACAAACTGGTGGACGAAAAAGTTCTCTGGTTCAGATTAAACAAAAATCAAACTTTTTGCCACAATGCAAAACGATATGTTTTGGCTAAAACACACAGCTCATCACCCTCAACACCCATCCCCTACTGTCAAACATGGTGGGGCAGCATCATGGTTGGCTCTGCTTTTCTTCGCAGGACAGGTGAAGATGGTTAAAATTGAGGTAAATGGAGCAGCAAATACAGACCGGATTCTGGATGAAACCTGTTGGATCTGCAAAGGACTGAACCTGGGACGGAGATTTGTCTTCCAGACAATACAATTGATCCCAAACATACAGTGCAAATCTACAAAGGAATGTTCCCAATAAACGTATCCAGGTGTTAAAATGGCCAGTCAAGTCCAGACCTGAATCCATCGAGATCTGTGGAAAGAACTGAAAAGGCTGTTTCACAAACGCTCTCCCAATCCAACCTCCTGAGCTCCAGCTGTGTTTTTTTTTTTTTTGCAAGGAAGAA
>NC_045753.1:7323163-7323368 GCF_008692095.1 Etheostoma spectabile
ACACACAAACAAAAAAACACAAGACAGACACACACACACAAACTACAAGAAACAGACACACACGGACACACACACACAAACACGAGACAGACAGACACACACGCACAAATACGAGACAGACAGACACACACACAGATACAAAGAGATATGCACACACACAAACACACACACAAACACAGAGACACACACACAGACACAAGACTGA
>NC_045753.1:7323393-7324601 GCF_008692095.1 Etheostoma spectabile
GGAAAATCCCAGTCTTCCCTTAGGGCCCAGCTGGATCAGGCTCTTGCTCACTCTGGTTTCCCCTACTCCACCCAGGGAAACACGCACCTGAACTCCGATTGTTCAACACCACAAACCCGGCTGCAAAACTGCCCTAAAAGATCTGGACCTTCAGTTTCGCTTCTTTCCGAAGATCTGAAGGTTGAATTGGAGCAGGTGAAGCAAGAAGATTGAGTCCCTTAAAAAAGGAAGTGGAGGTCAGAAGATTCTCATAAGTCGACCAACGTGGAGTTTGGAGTTGGAGAGCTGTCTGGATATTGAACGGCTCAAGCTCACGAGCTCAATTATAAACTCAGCCAGATAAGGAAGCTCTCAGGAAACAGAAGGAAGAAAACAACACTGGAAGATCCCGTTGCTTCACACAGAGCCCAGCTGAGATGCAGGCCCGAACCACAAGACCTCATGCTGCTCTTGAGAAAAGGTTTGAACAGCAGCTGGGAGGCATCTCACCGAGTGGAAGGAGGACAAGTCTCCCTCCTTCAGGGCCCACCGACGCCTGAAGGTGACCTCCAGCAGGAGAAGGAGCAGGAGTGGGAATTACCGAGACCCCATAGAGTTCCCAGGCGGAGATCCTGCATAGCCGGTGATGAAAAAGCAGAGGAGGAAAAGTGGTACATGAGGCTTCTACCTGGGTAGGAACGTGTGTTTGTAGTGTGTGTTGTGTTTTTGTCCTGTGTGTCTGTGTTTTTGTCTGTCGGTGGTCTCTGATCGGCGGTCTGTGTTTATGTTTTTGTGTCTTTCTGTTTTCTTGTAGTTTTGAGTGTGTGTCGCTCCGTTTGTTTTGTGTGTCATGTGTGTGTTTATGTATGTGTGCTGTAATTTCTTTTTTTTTTTGTCTGTGTGTGTGTGTGTTATATGTGTATGTCTTGTGTTGTTTGTTTTTCCCTAGGGGTGAGTGGTTTCCAAAAACAAGACATACATGCACACATACACAGATACACACACAGACACACAAACAACACGAGACAGACACACACTCAAACTACAAGAAACAGACAGACACAAACACATACACACAGACACGATACAGACAGACACACCGACAGACAAACACACAGACACACAGACACACACACACACACACTACAAACACACCTTTCCTCACCCAGGTAGAAGCCTCCTGTACCACTTCTTCCTCCTCTGCTTTTTCATCACCTGGCTCTGCAGAT
>NC_045753.1:7324794-7324947 GCF_008692095.1 Etheostoma spectabile
CCTGCATCTCCAGCTGGGCTCTGTGTGAAGCCAGGGATCTTTCCAGTGTTGTCTTTCCCTCCTCCTGTTCTCTGAGAGCTTCCTTCATCTGGCTCAGTTTATCCTTTAGCTCGTGAGCTTGAGCCCGTTCCATCTCCAGACAGCTCTCCAACT
>NC_045753.1:7324957-7325104 GCF_008692095.1 Etheostoma spectabile
GTTGGTCTGACTTACCTTGAGCATCTTCTGATCCTCCACTTCCTTTTTCAGGACCTCCCTCTCTCGCTTCACCTGCTCCAATTCAACCTTCAGGTCTTCGGAAATGAAGAACTGAAGGTCCAGATCTTTTATGGCTTTTTGCAGCCG
>NC_045753.1:7325114-7325253 GCF_008692095.1 Etheostoma spectabile
TTGACCATCTGGGATTTCAGGTGCTGTGTTTCCCTGGGTGGGTAGGGGACACATTGAGCCAGAGCCTGATCCAGCTGGGCTCTAAGGGAAGCCTGGGATCTTTCCAGTCTCTCCTTGGCCTCCTCCCCCTGTTTTCGGA
>NC_045753.1:7327426-7327533 GCF_008692095.1 Etheostoma spectabile
TTACATAAAATAATGTTACAGAACCATTATCAACTATTAGAACCATAACTTACATGTCGCATACAATAAAAGGCTTCAAATGTGTAAAACTAAAAAATACAAACAAG
>NC_045753.1:7327543-7327627 GCF_008692095.1 Etheostoma spectabile
AACAAATTAACTACAGCTGTTCTGATATTCCAGACCAGTCTGGAGTCTTTTGGCCAGTAACCCCCCCTCACATATCATCAGTGT
>NC_045753.1:7327637-7327785 GCF_008692095.1 Etheostoma spectabile
AACAAACAACAACATACAAGTGCATTAACAATGAACAGGAATTAATTACAGATTATTACAATAATACAGTAGGCTACCAATCCAATAATTAATGGGTACAACATGAACATATGAATTAGGAAACGTCTGCTCGTTTTCAGCCCCAAAC
>NC_045753.1:7327855-7327976 GCF_008692095.1 Etheostoma spectabile
ACCGTTAATATATATATATATAGCTATACAATCTATGCGATGTATACAGTCCATTCAAAGCAGAAATATGTGGGACTGTTGTGCAAATCAACGTTAGCGTTAGCGATTAGCGATTAGCGTT
>NC_045753.1:7327986-7328135 GCF_008692095.1 Etheostoma spectabile
GCTAGCGATTTTTAAAAAGTTTCAGTTAGGAACATTGTTGCAAGTATACATGTACAGGACTGCATAGACCACAAAACAAGACTGTCGTACGTTTTTAATCAATTATTTAAGCCGAAAGTACTTACATTCATGAGTCTCTCTGGTCGACG
>NC_045753.1:7331646-7331987 GCF_008692095.1 Etheostoma spectabile
GTATATTGTTATATATCTCTGGTGACGTATATTGTTATATCTCTGGTGACGTATATTGCTATATATCTCTGGTGACGTATATTGTTAAATATCTCTGGTGACGTATATTGTTATATATCTCTGATGACGTGTATTGTTATATGAATATATATTGGTAATGTGCGGCATCCTCCATCACGTTCACTGTATGCATTTGTAACATTTTAGGCTATTCCATCATTTGGTTTTTCACTTGTTTTATTTTTTTTTTTTCACGTTGTGGAGAAACTTAACCGCCAGAGTGTTCCAGTGTGCAGAAGTTTCAAACCTGGTGGCAGTGTGCCAAAAAAACCAAGTTTCCG
>NC_045753.1:7332012-7332196 GCF_008692095.1 Etheostoma spectabile
GGTCACCATGTGAAGGATTAGCCCAAATCCCAGTTTGTACATCCCAGAGTCCTCTCGTCAAGTCTAGGTCATGTCCAGGGGAGGTTAGAGGCCGAGGAGTCGAGGCAACACCTATTTAACAAAATTAAACCTCCTTTCTCAGAGACCTTGTTTTAAAGCGATGTAACATGAGGTGTGCATCAGC
>NC_045753.1:7332268-7332486 GCF_008692095.1 Etheostoma spectabile
TTCTGGGATTATTGTTATATGACCATACCAGTACATCCCACCAGGGGGAGCCACACACTTCCAGACACAGGTCTCATGATGTAGGACACTGGTTCTCAACCGGTGGGGCGCGCTCCCCCGGGGGGGCGCGAGTAGACTACAGCATGGGAGGGGAAAAAAACTAAAAATCTAGCGACTTTTACTGGTGTTTTTGGAGACTTTTGTAGTGTTTGTAGACT
>NC_045753.1:7332620-7332766 GCF_008692095.1 Etheostoma spectabile
AGAGAAGACACACACCCCTCCGCGTCCAGGCTGCAAATGAATCACGCATGCGCATGGCTGCCGCTGTTCCCGCCCTGACTTTCAGATGGGGCTGTAAAATTTAATGTTCACTCACTCTCACACAAAATTAAATCACTGCATTTAAA
>NC_045753.1:7332984-7333122 GCF_008692095.1 Etheostoma spectabile
ATTTAGCTAAAACTACCCACACGACTAACACACACACACACACACACACACACACACACAACAAGCGTTAATTATTAAATTAAAATTAAAGATCGTCCCGACTGATTAGCCCCTGATACGTCTCTCAACATACACCAC
>NC_045753.1:7333272-7333431 GCF_008692095.1 Etheostoma spectabile
TACAGTCACGGCTGATCTGAGACCTCAGTGTGTCGTGTGTGCCGAGGTGCTGGCAAACAACAGTATGAAGCCCTGCAAATTAAAAAGGCACCTAGAAACAGAGCATGCTGGCATTAAAAATAAACCGGCTGAATATTTTAAAAGAAAGCTTGATGGCCT
>NC_045753.1:7333745-7333874 GCF_008692095.1 Etheostoma spectabile
CTACGCGCTGCAGCTGGACGAATCCACTGATATTGCTGGGCAGGCACAGCTCCTCACCGATATCAGGTATTTGAGAGACAAGGCGATTGAGGAGGATGTCCTGTTTTGCCGGCCTCTTCAGTCGCACAC
>NC_045753.1:7333958-7334101 GCF_008692095.1 Etheostoma spectabile
GGATGGTGCGCAGGCAATGACGGGGCGTGAGCGTGGCCTAGCTGCTCGCGTTCAGCAAGTAGCTCCACTTGTGAAATGGACACAGTGCATGGTCCATCGCGAAGCACTAGCTGCTAAAAAAATGCCGGTTCTCTTTGACTCCG
>NC_045753.1:7334120-7334258 GCF_008692095.1 Etheostoma spectabile
AATAATAAATCTAATCAAATCACGGCCGCTAAACTCTCGCTTGTTTGGGGTCCTCTGCAAGGAGATGGGGTCAGGGCATGAACAGCTACTTCTGCACACTGAAGTTCGCTGGCTCTCCAGGGGGCGGGTGTTACAGCG
>NC_045753.1:7334268-7335896 GCF_008692095.1 Etheostoma spectabile
CTGCGAGAGGAGGTGAAGTGGTTTTTGACAGAAATCAAATCAGATCTGGCAAAGCATCTGGATGACACTATGTGGCTTGCATCTCTGTCCTATTTGGTCGATATATTTGTTGGAGAATTGTTTGAGTTTCCTATGTAGCAGAATGACTCTAACCCAATTATTACCCGCTTGACCGACTCGGATGAGTAATATTTTTAACCACCACACATGATGTTAAGCTTAATGTTTTTGTTTTAAATAAACATTAAGGCTGATATTGATAAAACGCATGGTGACCTAATACTAATAGTGAGTGGGAGTGGGGGGCAGAGAGGAATTATCATGTTTACGCCATCAGACATCGCTATACTACAAGTCCCTTTTCTGCGATATCTAGCACGTCCTGCCTCTGAGTCTTCCCGACGTGAGCCCTTAGTACTTTTCAGTTGTCCTGTGGTCCCGTCCTCGCTGTTCCTCTTTTACTTGCGCTCACTGTCTAGCGGGTCGATTCCAGACAGCCCGTCTGCTTCTCCCTGCCCCGCCTAGCCACCTGCACTGCAAGCAAATGCTATATGGTCACAGGACATCACACACGCTTATTCGCTCTTGGTTAGTTACAATGTGTACTGCAAGCCAGCTTTTGTAGGTGGCCCCAGTCTCTCTAGCTAAGTTGCCCTGCCGCATTCCTTCGCAACACAATAACAATCGCCATTAGTATATTTACCAACGAATATTTGATCCCGCTTGTATAGGGTCGCCCATCCTAACTCGTCGCTTTGTGTGCACAAAATAGGCCGCGGAACTCACATTTGGCTCCTAGTTCATATAGTGCATGCGCTCTTCTACACAAAAACTAGAACCTCGTGCTCTGGCACGGAACCCATCAGTCGATCCAGGAACTGCGACCATGTTCCCCAGCCTTGTGCAGACTTTATCCACCGATGCAGGCGCATCACATGGTTCCCGGCCTTACCCCATATATTCAGTCAGCGCTCTGAGCACCTGTCAGAACTGAGAAAACAATTGCGACGTCTGTTAAAAGGGATTACTCGTCCTTTTGCGTGGTCGAGATCCTTGTTTGTGTGCCAGCAAACGAGCTATCAATTTATAATGCAGGAACGAGCTTATTGAGCTGAAGAGTGCCAGTCACTGAAGGAACTCTTTAGCTCCTGCCCTCTTTCGTCATTCTGGGCACATTGATGCAGGGAATACGCTGAACTCTGTGCCTTCGCCTTGAAGATTCTCCTTCCTTTCCGTCAACATATTTGTTGTGAGGCAGATTCTCAAAAATGACTGCACTCAAAACTCAAAATTAACCCCCGTAATCGTGCCAAATCGAGGATCGATTTGAGGCTATGGTTTATCAACACTTGAGGCCAAAGAATGAGGACTTGCAAGTGCACGCAGCTCAGTGGTCTCACATTAATATCACCCACCTGCAAGCGTCTTTAAAAATGCGATGATGCCTACTATTAGACCTAGTGATACATAACAATAATAAGCATAATAATATCAAGAGTCTGGTGCCAGTTCCACTCTAGCAAATGCTAGTAATTATAGAGGCTACTGATGATGATGATGATGAATGATGATGATGATAATAATAATAAAATAATAATAAACAATAATAACAACAATAACGCATGTAA
>NC_045753.1:7335921-7336104 GCF_008692095.1 Etheostoma spectabile
GTAACCTCATATAAATATATAGCAATAGCCTAGTAATGATGATAGGCCTAATACTACTTCTAATAATGCTAATAATAATACTACTAATAATATCTGCAAGCACACATTAGAAGTCTGGTACTACTGCCAATTAGAAAAATAGCCTAGTAATGATAATAGGCATACCTACCGCTACTGATGATG
>NC_045753.1:7336114-7336461 GCF_008692095.1 Etheostoma spectabile
TAATAATAATAATGTGGGCCTAAAAATAATAGCCTATCTATCTATCTATCGATCGATCGATCGTGGTGTGTGGGGCATAAGGCACTAGGGCCCCAACTGCAACGAACCAGCTTTGGGGGGGCCCAGCTTGCAAAAGGTTGAGAACCCCTGCAGTAAACAAACTGTGTGTAATCATGTCGGCAGTGGAGGAGAGAAGGGGCAGGGCAACCAGCGCCAAATCTGTCAAAGTAGTTGTAATTAATAGTTACTTCATTGTTATTTCGGTTGTTTAATCCACTTACAGCCAGGCGCATGTCACTTCTTTAAAATGTGTCCGCGTAGTTTCACCTTGTTCTCTGCTCTGCTGC
>NC_045753.1:7336471-7336668 GCF_008692095.1 Etheostoma spectabile
TGTAGCGGGGTGAGCAGCCCCGCCCTCGGTGAAAGATGTCCATATTCGCCCCTCTTCAGCCGTTAGCTATGTACCCCCAACAGCTTTCCAACTTTACAAAGTTGTGCTAAACAAAAAAACCCGGCTTCATTCACATATGGGGTCTATCGAACATTACATGAACTCTGTTCCAACGGATTCGGATATTTGCCTTCTCA
>NC_045753.1:7336683-7337438 GCF_008692095.1 Etheostoma spectabile
CAACTCTCACGCATTGGCCGTGAGACACACGCATTTGACTGGTTTCACACGCGCACACTCCACACCCCCGATTACTCACGCTGAAGTGTCAGCCCGGTCGCTCAAATTTCTGAAAGATGAGTTTATCTATGTTTTGACCTCTTGAGCCACTTGTGATAGACTAGTTGTGCTTTCAGAGACTGTGAGGGGGTTCACTGGTGAAACAATCCTAGCTATACTATATATACCATGATATAATTTTATATGTTATATTTATATATGATATATGATACTGCAACGTTGGGACCACTATACTGCAATTTGGGCCACTATGTGCATCTTAACCTCTGCATCTCTAAATGTAACTGTAAATATTAATTTGATGGTTTTTTTAAAATGAACAAATACTCTTTATTTTCCAAAAAAAAAGTAAAAACAGTAATGGGGCACAGAGGATGAGGGCCAAAAATACTGAGCCTTGGCACAAAGGTTAAAGGAGTAGAACTTATGGTAACTCAGTGGTTCTCATTCTTTAGAATTTAGGGTTTAGTTGACCTCAACTTAATTTAACTTTGCGCGTTCCTGGTCCCTACACCAGGGACTCCTGGACCTGTTCACCACAGACCCAAATATTCTCAGACTGTTGCTGGACATATGCTCCAGTCTCTTCATGTGGGTTCATTAGTTTGGCACATTGTGTGGGTCATTCTTATATCAAATGAAGTTAATAATGTAAAGCTGAATGCCCTAAAACCTGTTGATACTACAACAACACA
>NC_045753.1:7337463-7339439 GCF_008692095.1 Etheostoma spectabile
TCAAGAGCGCCCCTGTCTGTGGACGTTTTCAAGTGTCGCCAAGAATGAACACAGTTTTTTTTCACGAGCCCATCCGGGTGCATTTCCCCGGCTTCAGGTAGTGAGCTCTGATTACACAGTGACCGTCCTGCGTATGTGTCCCCTCTCTATGTAAAGATGAGCGTGACGCAGGCGCGGCAGGTATGGAGCAACTTCAGTCATTGTACGTGGACTCGCTCGGGTGGGGGCAGGGACGCGTTGCATCCATGCGATAGACCTCCGTATTTAAGAGCCGCGTAACGACACCTCTAACTCTGGTCCGAGACCACGAGAACCAAACTGGGGCACTCGTGCCGTCTGTCAGACGTGTTGATGAGATCCACCATATCAGTGGCAGGGAATGACACGCACAGCAGACTTTGTAATACAAATCCTCCAAATCTCGACAACAAAAGATGGGGAGGGGAAGTTATTCGTGCACAAAGTTGGTAAATTATGAGCAACAATCTGGTTCAACACATCTGAGTCTATACTATATACTAATAATGATCTGTATTTATTTTTATATTTATATATATATATATACTGCAACGTTGGGCACACTATACTGCAACGTTTGGGCCACTATTGTGCTCCTCTAACCTCTGCTATCTAAATGTAACTGTAAATATAATTTGATTGTTTTTTAAAATGAACAAATACTCTTTATTTCACAAAAAAGTAAAAACAGTAGTGGGGCACAGAAGGATGAGGGCCAAACATTACTGAGCCTTGGCACAAAGGTTAAAGGAGTTAGAACTTATGGATAACTCAGTGGTTACTCATTCTTTAGAATTCAGTGGTTTAGTTGACCCTCAAATTAATTTAAATTTTGCGCGTCTGGTCCCTACCACCAGGGACCTCGGACTGTACCACAGACCAAAAATTCTCAGCTGTCTGCTGGACAATTGCTACCGTCTCTTTCATGGGGTTCATTATGTTTGGCACACGTGTGTGGTCAGTTTATACAAATCAAGTTAATAATGTAAAAGCTGAATGCCCTAAAACCTGTTGATACTACAACAACACAAAGGCTCTTAACCCTACAGTTTTGCACAATCTGTAAGATTGACTTTCTACTTTCTTTTGCAAAAAAACTCTCCAGAGATGCCATTTAATGGTTTATTTCAAATTGTTTCCGGGGGGGGCATACCCCCAGACCCCCCTAGGGAGAGCCCCATCCCCCCACATATTAATCCCAATTTAAACCCTAAAGGATAAAGACCAAAGAATTGCTTATACGCGCAAAATATTGGGTTGTGCCGACCCCAAATCTCACTCCAAGGTTTTTGAAAAGTTGGTCAGCCCTGTTATACATTATCGTAATAGACTCCTTGTTAATATCAACTTAGTCACGATTGCCGGTACATGGTAGAAAGGAGCTAGCGTTATCAGTTATCTAAACGCACTACAAAAAAACCCCCCCCGAGACTTATCCCACCACTAACACTACATCACACCCCAGCTAAAATAATATTCAACAAAAAGTCTGCATGTAATTAGAGGCAACATGGCATCAATAGCCTGGTTTAGTTAGTTTTAGTAAACATGATGCACAAAAACAGTTGTTTGTTAGTGAAAAGTTTCAATGTATACATTTTGGGCAAGCTAAAACATTAAATGCCAATTAAAGAACAACTTTTTTCCGGAGAAGGGAATGGCGGGGCCCGGCGGCAGCCGGCAGGCGGCGGGCGGCGCCGCCTGCGTGCCTGTGCCCCACTGGTGTGGTTAATTTAAATTTGTAATACGATTATCTAAAAAGACAATGTTGCCCAGGTCGACCTACGGAGTGTGTGTTCACATTTCGGAAGTCTCGGGTAGTATGGCGTTGGTCCCCAAAGGCTCTTAACCCTACAGTTTTGCACATATCATGTAAGACTTGATTTCTACATTTCTTTTGCAAAAAAACTCTCCAGAGAGTGCCATTTAATGGTTTATTTTTCAAATTGTTTTCCTGG
>NC_045753.1:7339449-7339573 GCF_008692095.1 Etheostoma spectabile
CCCCAGACCCCCCTAGGGAGAGCCCCATCCCCCCACATATTACTAATCCCAATTTAAACCCTAAAGGATAAAGACCCAAAGAAATTGCTTTATACGCGGCAAAATATGGGTTGGCCGACCCCAA
>NC_045753.1:7339583-7340102 GCF_008692095.1 Etheostoma spectabile
TCTCACTCCAAGGTTTTTGGAAAAGTTGGCAGCCCTGTATAACATTAATGTAATAGCTCCTGCTGTTAATATCTAACTTAGTTCACGATTGCGGTACATGTGAGAAAGGAGCTAGCGTTATAGTTTATTCAAGCACTACAGAAAAACGAGACTTATCACACTACACTTACATCACAGTAAAATAATATTAACAACAAAATTAACGTTGCATTTGTGAATTAGAGGCAACATTTGGCATTTCAATAGCCTGGTTTAGCTAGTTTTAGCTAACACGTGCACAAACAGTTGTTTGTAAAGTAAGTTTTCAAGTTATCCATTTTGCAACTAAACATAAATGCAAATTAAAACAACTTGTTTTCCGGAAAAATAATACAATTTGTAATACTGACCTTATCTAAAAGCAATGTCCAGGGCCACGGATGGTCTTCACATTCGAAGCTGGTAATGGCGGACCGCGGACGGCAAAATCACGAGCAGGGAGCAAGCTGATGTGACGTCATGTGGTCACATGACATGAAA
>NC_045753.1:7340112-7340226 GCF_008692095.1 Etheostoma spectabile
TGAAGTGAAAACACTATTTAAGTAAAACTGTTCCTTTTAAGTTGGTCTAGCTGGTTGGTTTTTTGCTTAAAGGCAAACTGAACAAAACGGGTTCAAACCAGAAACCATGATTTT
>NC_045753.1:7340236-7340788 GCF_008692095.1 Etheostoma spectabile
CCAATGTAAAAATGCACTTTAAATGAACGACACAGTAGTTTCACTTTTTTCAGTAAAGCAAGTATTTAATCATATATATATTATTGATGGACAGAGTATCCGGTTCGGCAAAGTGCAACAACTGCGGAAGTTACTTAAACCTGCATTCTATCTGAATTCCTGAAGAGGGCAACACGCGGGGTTGCAAAAGGAGGTCGGTTTCTATAGACGTCTATGGAGAAATGAGCCACTTCTCACTTGATTTATTACCTCAGTAAACATCTTCATAATGAGTTTGTGGTCTCGATCGCTAGTTTTAAGTATTCTGCAACACAGAATGATGATCATTTTTTAAATTACGGTCTTGTTGATTTTATAATCGGCAATAAAGCAGGGGGTGTTTTAGGGCGTGGCTATGATGTGATTGACAGTTCTTGGCCTTTCAATCATGACAGAGTGTTAGCAAAGCTTGTCAATGGCAGGTAAACTTCATTTTGGGGGTTGACTACGTTTCATAGCTGTGGCTGTGACACTTTGGTCGGATAATAATGTCTTGTTTAGCGGTCGGTTGCA
>NC_045753.1:7340798-7340865 GCF_008692095.1 Etheostoma spectabile
CTCAAAGGAATCGGCAGTTCAGTTTTTCCGCTAAGTAAAACTATATTTTGTTTTAATACAGTTTTTT
>NC_045753.1:7340875-7340983 GCF_008692095.1 Etheostoma spectabile
GTTAGCATCTCAATTAATATCAGTTAAATAGCTTCTAGATTGCACCTTGCTAAGCAAGCTAGCGGGCTAACTAATAACGCTATGCAGACCGTATAAACGCATGCAGTC
>NC_045753.1:7340993-7341243 GCF_008692095.1 Etheostoma spectabile
CGTATTAAAATATATTTAATGTTACAGTCGAGTAGGTATGCACCAATCTTGAGGTTACCTTGCACATACCCTATAACCCACGCCGCGGCATCACCCACCCAGCATCACCATCACCACATGGACAAAGCTGCGGGGGGGCCGCGTTGACTTGGGGACGGAGGTCTCCGGGTGGGGGAGTGGGTCAGATTGTTAGCAATAAAATGGCGCACATGAAACAATTAGATATTATTGTAAAGTTACGTTGGGGTAT
>NC_045753.1:7341253-7420793 GCF_008692095.1 Etheostoma spectabile
ACATTATATTAATCTATTAAATATACATTTCAATCACTTTCATTACAGACGAATACAGCAGATGTGGTGCCTTGTTAGTGTAAATTGATAGTGTATAGGGGAGAGCCGGGACAGTTGAAACACTTTTTGATTAAACGTAATTTACAAAGCGGTCGTATCACACTGAAAGCTGATATTTTGTCACTAGCAACCTACACGTGTCATCTGTCAATTGCCTAGCAACGGGAACGCTGGCGAGATTGACGCCGCTCCGTCTGGCTTGTTTGTTTTCGGTAATTTTGCTTTTATTTTGCTTTTCCCTCACGAAAACGAGGATGGTTTTGGTTGATGTTCATCCTTAGCTGAAGTTACATGTGGCGACGCATTTTTTGTCTTTTCTCCACCATAATATGTTCTCATATGGGGCCGGAGTCTGACATGACGGACCGTTGAGTGAACGCTGGCACAACTTGCTACTGCTGTTGCTCGCCGCTCTCCTGGCCGTTGACGCTGCCCAAAGTTTTGATCCCAAATTTGGGCCGGTAGACATCGTGTTTGTCTGTACCCGGATTTTTTTTTTTTTTTCTTCTGCTGCCTGTTCGCCTGCTGTTGATGGGTCTGCTGCAATACTCGGCTATTGACCTGCTCCGGTGGCGCTATCAGCTGCCTGGACCTACGCCGGCGGCTCTACACCTTCACCCGGACATCGCCTTTCAGCCCCGCCGGAGATACATCCACCGAGGGTCCCGCAGGAATTTCCACCACAACAGCTCAACAGGAATAAAGTCCATCTGGTCCAGCTCTCGTCGCCCTCCACGCTCTACCAACCGGGCGGTTGACCACAGCGTGTTGGCCTGCCTAGCCCGGTCGGCTAGCACCGCCACCAGCTGTGACACCTCACTCAACTTCGCTCTGCTCAACATCCGCTCACTGACAGGCAAGGGACAACTCATCCAGGACTTCATCTCCGATCGTAAGCTAGACTTTTTCTGTTTAACCGAGACATGGCAGCAGCCCAGCATCTTTTCTGAACTCAATGAATCCACTCCTAGTGGATTTGTTTACATCTTTCAAACCCTGTGGCTCTGGCAGGGGAGGAGGTCTCGCGATAATCTACCGCGAGAATTGGAAGGTCTCGCCGGTGTCTGAGTCTGTCTTCAGCTCCTTTGAATCTGCTGTCTGCAAATTGTCTGGTCCCACTCCAACCATCATTGCTACTGTCTACCGCCCCCCTAAACCGAATAGTGATTTTTTAAATGACTTTGCTGCTTTCCTTACCCACTTATCCTCTCTCTCACCAAATATAATACTGCTGGGCGATTTCAATATCCACATGGACAATATAAACCTGCCTCTCACCAAAGACTTCACCTCCTGCTTAGACAGTTTTGGATGTCAGCAACATACCACTTTTCCGACACACTCCAAAGGACATATTCTGGACTTAATCTGCTGCTCTGGTGTCACCCCATCTGACCTTACAGCAGATGAACTCTCCATAACTGACCATTTTCTCCTCACATTTACAGTGAAACTCAGTCTCTCCATCTCAAAAATACCACGGCTTATTTCATTTCGGAACATAAAGAATATCAACCCCGCCACCCTCACTTCAACTATCCACTCCTCCCGCCTTCCTGACACTCACAATCTCTCCACCCCAAATGATCTGGTCTCTCATTACAACACTGGACTCCATAATATTCTCAATTCTCTTGCACCGTTGAAAAGCAGATCTGTTTCTTTCTCCGTCTCCGCCCCTTGGTTCACCCCCGATCTGCGTCTCATGAAAGCCAAAGGTCGGCAACTCGAACGTCTCCATAGAAAAACTGGTCTCACTATTCACAAAGAAATGTACAACAACCACATCCTACGTTACAAGGACTCTATTGCCAGCACCAAATCCCACTACTACTCCACAATAATCACGGCCAACAAAGGAAACTCCAAGTCACTGTTCTCCTTACTTAACAATGTCACCCAACCCCTGGACTCTCTCCCTCCCCATTTGTACACTACCTCCTTCTGCAACTCGGTAATGTCCTTTTTCACAAAAAAAATCAAGAACATCCACCAGCCTCTTGGATCAATCCCTCACCTCAGCATCTCAGATAACCTTCATTCATCCACACACTCATTCTCCTCCTTCCGTCTCCCCACTATTTCAGAAATCACAGAACTCACCCGGAATTCCAAGCCATCTACTTGTAAACTGATCCCCTCCCCACCCAACTTGTTAAAGCCTGTCTTCCCTCCCTTGTCCCCCTCATCTCTGCTATCATCCACTCCTCCCTTACCACTGGAACCGTCCCTACATCCTTCAAAACTGCTGCCATCACCCCTATTTTGAAAAAACCTGGTGCCGACCCATCCAACTTCAACAACTTCCGTCCTATTTCCAATCTACCCTTCCTCTCCAAAATTCTTGAAAAAACAGTTGCCTCTCAACTCCATTCTCACCTATCCCACAATAACCTGTATGAACAGTTCCAGTCCGGTTTCCGCCCCCTCCATAGTACTGAAACAGCACTCATCAAAATCACCAACGACCTCCTCATGGCAGCTGATTCTGGACTCCTCACCATCCTCATCCTCCTCGACCTGAGTGCAGCATTTGACACCATCTGTCACACCACCCTCCTCAATAGGCTATCTTCCATTGGCATCACCCAGACTCCGTTAGACTGGTTCACATCTTACCTCTCTGGTCGCACACAGTTCATTCAACTCAAGTCCTGTGAATCCATTCCCCCCTCCGTCACTTCAGGTGTGCCCCAGGGCTCTGTTTTGGGGCCCCTACTCTTCATCATTTACCTGCTTCCCCTCGGCAATATCTTCCGCAAATTTAACATTCACTTCCACTGTTACGCCGATGACACCCAGCTCTACCTCTCCACCAAACCCTCGTCCACTCTCCCGCCCACCTCCCTTACGGATTGCATCTCTGAAATAAAAATCTGGCTGACCCAAAACTTCCTCAAATTAAACAGTAATAAAACCGAGGTTCTCCTCATTGGCACCAAAGCCACTCTTTCCAAAACAGACAGTTTTTCTCTCACAATTGACAACTGCTCCGTCTCACCCTCCCCCAAGGTTAAGAGTCTGGGTGTCATCCTTGACAGCACATTATCCTTTCAACCCCATGTCAATAACATTACCCGGTCTGCCTACTTCCACCTACGTAACATCAATCGCCTCCGCCCCTCCCTTACCCCCCACACTGCTGCAATTCTTGTCCACAGTCTCGTCACTTCCCGTCTCGATTTTTGCAACCCTCTCCTCTTCGGTCTCGCTCACAAATCCCTCCACAAACTTCAATTGGTCCAGAATTCAGCTGCCCGCATCATAACTCGAACCCCCTCCATCCACCACATCACTCCTGTCCTCCAACAGCTGCACTGGCTCCCGGTCCAGTTCCGTATCAAATTCAAAATCCTTCTATTAGCATTGTGGGAAAATAATACAATGACTGAGGTGGTGATGAACAGGGCACTCAGGAACGGCCACGTAAAAGCTGGCTTAAGTATATACTGAATTAACCAAAGACTAAATAAGAGTGTGTGTATGTGTGACATATTATACATTATGCTTTGCAGCTGGGGTACAGCTAGGAGGGAGAGAACAGGAGGGCTATCTTAGTCAGATAAGCTACAGTGAGCACGAGAAGAGGAGATGGTGAGGCCAAGGACACTGAAGTTCGAGGACGGTCTGATAACTCAGAGAACAGGACGTACAAACTAAGAAGGGAGTGAACATAGCTGTCTTGTGAAGTAAATGATAACTGAAAATAATAGACAGGCAAGAAGGTAGAGAGAAGAGGCAGAGCAGGGATTGTACCCCAGCAACAGTATAGCTGACCAATCAGGCCCCACAAGGGGAACCAATATAACCCTGAGCACGCTATTGTTTAAGTGCCTTTTTGGGAAACCTCTGTACTAGACAAGTTTCCATCAGGTCCGTGCACGTTTAACTGCCCGGAAACGCATTTCATCTGTTGACCACAAGAATAAACGCTGTGTTAATTCATCATGGAGTCAGTTGTCAGTTTATAGAAGGATTTCTCCAACAAATTTGGTGACCCCGACGTGATAACGTAATTGGACAGGAGAATCCAACTGGACCTTGGCATTGTGTCCACGGTCCGGTTCAGCTCAGCCACCGGACTGACATCCCGCAGCCCGTGAAGGGGACTGAGCGGCGATACTGCGATTCGTTGGTGTGATCACTGAGAGCTCTCAACAAAAAAGGTAAGCAGAAGCCTGTTTAAAATCAAAATTCTGTTATTGGCTGAAAACTAAATTGATGTGATCACATTTCAACTGTCGTAAGTGTTGTTTTAAGCGAAAAGTATTGATTGAATGTGCTGTAATTAAAGGGATATAAACAGATGAAATGTTGGGGCATGTGATGTGATTAAACAGAGAAAAACAACTAGAGAGTTGTGAGAGAATTGTTGAATAATACGGGTGGCGGTAGGAGAGGAAAAGGGACAAATAGTCAGAGGAAAATACGTCCAGATGGTTGACGAGGTAGGAGACTGCTAAGGACAGATAGTTCAGATGAGTGATTGTGAATTGCCACCCTTGGTTCTGTGTGAACAACCTGAAAAAGAATTGCAGTTAACAGATTGTCATTGTAATATTACGAGTCCACCGCGAGTGTATTTGTGCAAAGGAGTGAGAGGTCACTTTTTAAGTTGTAAAGATTATAGAGATGTACATAAAAAGGCTCTAGATGGAGTCTTAATGAAAAAGTTGTTTGTTGTTGCATGTGTGATTTTTGTTGTGGTTTGGCTTGTTGGATTTTTTCTCACTGCTTATTTGTTGTAAAATGACGACCCCTTATGGTAAAGTGTTAGTAGGGGCAGTGAAAAAGTATGGCAATAAAGGAGAGGAGAAAGTAGCAAAAGAGATTGTGAAAGAATGGGAGAGAGGAGGATGGATTGAGGGAGAAGGGGCGCCGTCCCCGGAGAAAGTGAATGAAATAGTGAAGTATGAAAAAAGTAAGTTGGAGTATGCGGAAAGGCAGGCAGAGGAGGAAAAGAAAAGAAAATGGTTTAAATTGACTAAACCAAAGCAGAAGGAGTATGAAGCGCAGAAAGAGAAATATGGGGTGGGGTTGAAAATGACAAATGCAATACAGAAACAATTGGGATTGACAAAACAAGATGACAAAAGTTCACCAAAAACTGAGACAGAAGCTGAACAGAATAAAACCGCTAGCGCAGAGAAAACCCCGCTGCCCGCTGAGGCGCCCCCGCCAACAAACCCTTTTTATCCAGATATAAGAAACCTAAGAATTTCCGCTCCACCGCCGCCGTATACAGGTCCAACGGCATCAAAACCCACAGTCCAAGCCCCAGTGGTAACTGCCCATTTACAGCCAAATGCATTACAAATAGACGTACCACAGGACCCATTGATACCGGCATTAGAGGGCCGCGTACAGGATTTAGAATGTTATCTAAATTTAATGGTACAGTCAGCGTCAGGGGGAGCAGCAGCGGCTCCACCACAACCAGCGGCCACAGTCCCAGCCGGCCCAAGCAAAGCTAGTACCCCATATTCAGCGTCTTTTTGCCAACAAAATCCAGAGCATTTTCACATGTCAGTAAAAGGACCCAGTCCACCTCACCATAGTACCCCACAAGACTCAGGAAGTAAGGAAGATAGCGAACAGTCAGACAGCAGCAGGGAAAGTGAGCAAACAGACAGAAGCTCTAGCTCTAGGGAAAGGACTAAAAAACGACATAAACGCAGGCCCAGATCTAGATCACAAAGTCCTCAAGACGTTTTTTGTAGCAGGCACATTTAAAGGTAAATTTACCAACGAGGACCCTGACGAAGTTATGCTGCGAAGATCAACTAGAATAAGGGAAAGACTTAACAAAGAGTTCAGAGAGATAAAAGAGCAGCAAGAGCAGCTGCGTCGAACAGTGAATGAGCTCAGTGAGGAAGAGCAGACGCGCCACACACCAGAGGCGGGGCTACAATGCCCACTCCGCCCAGTAGGAGGAGGAGGAGGACTGTTGATGTACACCCCTTACAGTTTTGGTGACTTAGATGCTCTGTGTGCAAAACTCCCCTCCCTGACAGGAGGGGCTGAGCATTTCCTCACAGCTTTCAATAGTCTTACAGCAGGAGTGCAGCTGTGTTTGGGAGATCTCAGAGCAGTATTGGGTAGAGTAATGGGAGCAGATGAAGCTAGTGCTGCCCTCACCAGAGGGGGAGCTGGACCCACTGTTCCCGCATCAGTGCCTGCATCAGCAGTAACCCCTGGCATTTGGGCTGAGCTGCACCGCATGTATCCCACAGTTGGGGATCATGCAGCATGGCATGATTTAAAAAGACTAAGTGATGAAAATTTTGATGCCTATGCAGATAGAGCAAAAAAGATTTGGCAGCGTGCTATGAGGGAACCGTGGGACCAGTCCGCCGCCACAGTGGCGCTGTTCCGCCATGGGGTACTAGGGGGATTACCCACAGCAGTTCAGACACAGTTAGGAGGAGTAGTAGGCCTGCAAACAATGACCGATGCAACATGGGGCGAGAATGTGCGTCATTTCCTGTCAAAACACCAAAAGGAGCAGAGCAACAAGAAGATGAATTAAAAAGACTACAAACTCAATTGTTAAAGAAACAACTGGAAGAATTAAACAAGCCCAAGCCCAACAAAGCTAAACAAAATGACAGTCTCACAGAACCCCCAACAGTCAGAAGCCCCAGTGTTGGAAGCAGTCACTCAACTCTTACAGAGAGCACAAGCTTCCTGGCCACCACCCCCACAACCACCATGGCCAGCGAACACGAGCCAGCAAAATTGGCCCACAAGAGGAAGAGGGCGAGGTTTTCAGAGAGGAGGAGGAATGACTAGGTCCAGGCCTGGAGGAAGGACCTCACAGCCCTACTTCCTTTGCTACAACTGTGGTCAGCAAGGCCACTATGCAAGAGAATGCCAAGAGCCCCCAGCACAGCCCCCTAGAGGGCCAGGGAGAAATCCCTCACCCCAACCATACCCGGTGAGCCATGGCCACTGTCCCCCGCTAATCAGGCCCTACAACAGCAATGGTATGACCAACAGGGTCCACAATGAAGGTGTCCTCCCACTGATTTTCATTTTGGTCTGACCACAGAACCCCTCATTACCCTCACTATTCAAGGTAAACCACATGTAATGCTGGCAGACACAGGAGCAACGTTCTCCTGTCTAAATTCCACCTACTTCCCTCCTTCAGCTCAAACTCAGTCAGTTATGGGAGTCAGTGGGACCCCTATCTTACAGCACTTCACACAGCCATTGTTAACCGAATTTAACTCACAAACACACACACATTCTTTTTGCTTTCCCTGCATGCCCAGTAAATTTATTAGGAAGAGATCTTATGTGTAAATTGAATCTGTGCATATGGATGAATGTTGATGGCATTCATGTCACTCCTGTTCCTCCAGTATCCACCCCTGATTCCCAGTCATGTTTCTGAAAACAATGGCTTTCTCAATGCCATTTTATTTCAGAAAAAAGGGGAGACAGACATGTACTGATGTACCACTCATCAAGGCTGGATACAGTGGAAAAAGGACAGACAACCTGTGCCCGCTATGTAGCGGCGCTGGCAAAATCCATTGACAAAACAGCACATATTGTAATGTGCCATCCAATACAATCCACACCACACATGGTGTCACAGCTTTTTGGCCAGCAAGGAATTTGCATACAGTGCCACAAGGAGAACAAAACTGCAGACTGCCTGTACCCAACCGCACATCACCTACTCATCATAAGGAATAAACATGGCCAACAGTATGAGTAGACAGGGAGTGCCACATGTTTGCGAGGAAGAAGCAGCCCAAGAAAGCAGAATAAGGTCAGATCTGGAAAACGTACCAGACATGTCGGCTGACATGTGGCTCTACACAGACGGATGTTGCTACAAAACAAAGGATGGGACTAACAAAGCATCATATGCAGTAGTCCAACAACACCCAGATGGAACACATCAGACATTGGAAGCAGGAATAATAAACCAACCAGCGTCAGCACAGAAAGCAGAAATAAAAGCTCTGATCGCAGCCCTTCTGCTAGCCAAAGGAAGAACAGTGAACATTTTTACAGACTCTGCTTATGCTCATGGAACATCACACTTGGACGCGATCATGTGGAAAAGGCGAGGATACGTCACCTCTGCAGGAATGCCCATAAAACATCAGAAGGAGATAATGGAGCTAGTGGAGGCTATTGCCGCTCCACTAAAGGTGTCCATAATGAAATGCAAAGGACATGACGCAGGGCAAGGAAGAGTAAGTGCAGGAAACGAGGCAGCAGATTCTGCAGCCAAAAGAGCGGGAGGATACTCCCCAAAACAGATGGTACTATCGAAAGAGATAGAATCACGACCAATGGCACTGGAGCCTAAAGACATTCTAGAAATGCAGAAAAAGGCAGGAGCCTATGAATGGAATCAGTGGCAGCGGAGCGGCGCCACAAAAGACAAAGATGGGATATGGAGGTCTCATCAAGGAAAGATAGCAGCATCAGCCGAGATGTGCAGAATGTTGCTACCTGAGGCACACAGACCAACACATGAAGGAAGAAAACAGACTCTCCTGAATCTGTCTGAGCTGTGGTGGCACCCAATTTGAGGGACATGGTGACACATTTTTGTCAGGAATGCAGGGTGTGTGGAGAGCATAATGTTCAGAAACCATACACCACACTAAAAGGAGCGTACCCAGTCCCCACAGCTTGTTTTCAAGATATCAGTATAGATTATACTGATATGGGCGCAGAAAATGTGGTAGGGGGAAAAAGGTATCTTCTGGTGATGGTAGACAGGTTCTCTAGGTGGGTAGAAGCCATTCCCACCAGAAAAGAGGACGCAAAAACAGTGGTGAAATGGCTCAAAACTGAACTCATCCCGAGGTATGGGGTCCCCAGGCAAATAAGGTCAGATAATGGCACACATTTTAACAACAAACTACTAAGAGAAGTAGAACAGGCCCTGGGAATCACTCATGCCTTCGGATCAGTTTATCATCCACAGTCACAGGGAATGGTGGAAAGAGCAAACCAGACATTGAAGGCTAAGATAGCCAAGGCATGTGCAGGAAGCAAGTTAACATGGGTAGAAGCGCTCCCATTGGCCCTCATGGCTATGAGGTCCTCAGAAGGACGAGAAACACATTTGACCCCACACGAAATAATGACAGGGAGAAAAATGCCAGGACCTCCACTAGATGGAGGCCACATGCCAATGTTAGATGTTCAGCAAATAGAAATGACAGACTATATGAAAAAGCTAACATCTCTGGTTTCAGCCCTTTCTACGCAGGTCCAGTTGGCGAACAGGAAACCGCAGGAGGAAGCAACACTACCTGTCAAGATAGGCGACTGGGTCAGGGTCAAAGTTCACAAGAGGAAGTGGACTGACCCCAGGTGGTCCGGGCCGTAGTGAGGGAGGTTACTTCACACTCGGTCCAGGTTAAAGGTAAAAAAGGAGCACCTTGGCACCACCTGACACATTGTGCCCCAGCCGCACCTCCTAGCCGCCCATTGGCAGAAATTAGAAAAGCAATCCAAAATGTATAGATGGAAGAGATGTTTTGGCGGGGAACAGCCCCCGCGTAGTACACCCATAACTTGGAAGGCAATGGGGTTTGGGAAAAAGACAACTAGCAGTAGTAGTAGTAGTGGGAGTTGCAGCATTAATTCTGGGGTTGGAACATGCGTATGGGGACTGAGACCACAAAGAACAATCACCCGGTAGTGTCCAACCACCTCTCAGTAACAAAGGAAATGAAACTAGACGAGAGAAAAGAAGAGCAGTTTGGGCAGTAGTGAAGCAACACACTAAGGGCCCATCCCCAAGGTGCGGTGCCAGATTGACTCTCCCCTATGTGAGAGACTCAACCACGTCATTTACCTTTGATTTGTGTCAGGCTATAGACTGCGGGGGGTATAATAGTTTCTACAAAAACACAGAAGTGTACATCTGTGACGACTATCAAAAGGTAGAGGATTGTGAAAGGAGCGCTTCCGGACAGGTGAAAGGTAGTCTCTGTAACAGCTGGTATGACGCGGGTTGGACAACAGGAGGGTGGAAACCATGGGCGAGGTTGACAGACAAAAGAGATTGGTGGGTACAACAAGATGAATGGGAGATATTATCTATACAGCGGGACTATAGTTCAGACCCCACGAAAAATCCCATAACCCTGTCAGTAAATAGAGCAATTGGGAGCAGGAACGGTCAGGATGTGTGGATGTTAGCCATAGGTGTATGGATAGCAGGAAGTGACCAGATAACCCCCCTGCAGATAAATATTTTGGATCCCCTCACGCACACACAGAATGACACTGACATAGCAGAGACTACAGTAAAACCCCCCCTGAAGGAGGAAGACGTAATAGTGCAGGACTTCTCTAAAATGAGGGTGGAAGATGTGTTAGAGTCATAAGCAGGTGCAGGCCAGGACAATTTATGGACCAGGTGGCTAATACAGAATGCCAAAGAACAACACATGGAAGGGTGCGTGGCCTGTGCCACAGCTAGACCAGTCATGTTCACTAACCCGGCCCCGTTGTTTCCTAATGAGGACCCAGCAGGATATGCATGCATGTTGAACTTCACACACTCTAAGACAGCTTCCCGCAATTGTACTACCCTAGCATCCCTCTTTCCCCCAGGCTTTGAAAACCAGGGTATTTTACCGCCATAAAGGGGGAGGGTGCAAGATATCACTGTTTCAATCTCACCGGATCAAGCAAGCCCACAATCAAACTAGGTGATATACCCCCAGACTGGTGTAATACAACTGTACAAAACAAAACAGCCCTAGGCCCAGTGGCTAGAATAGGGCTATTCTACTATTGTGGTGGTCTTAGGTTGTATTCCCAGATAAAGTTCCCAAATCAAACGTCAGGAGTTTGTGCTATGGTTAGATTAGCTATGCCCATATCTTTGGTGGGGAGTAGAGTCCACTATACCCACCATAAGGCTGTGCAACTGACCGTAAAGAGAAGGCGCAGGGCCCGTAGTATGCAAGGCCCGGCTTTTGATCCATGGGCGGGAACCCCAACCTATATAGACAGCATAGGAGTTCCTAGGGGTGTCCCGAATGAATACAAATTGGCAGATCAAATAGCCGCAGGATTTGAGAGTATACCACTGCTTTCAGCCATCTTCCCCGTCACTCCCAGCAAAAATGTAGATAGGATAAATTTTGTGCATTATAATGTTTTACGCTTGAGCAATGCAACTAGGGATGCCATCGAAGGCCTGGCCGAGCAGATGGCCCCAACGTCCCTCATGGCGCTCCAGAATAGGATGGCGCTGGACATGCTGTTGGCTGAAAAAGGAGGAGTCTGTTCCATGTTCGGAGAGATGTGCTGTACGGTCATCCCTAACAACACTGCCCCGGATGGGAAGGTCACCAGGGCTTTGAACCAACTTCGAGCCCTTTCCCAGGAGATGCATGACGCCTCAGGTGTATCAAATCCATTGGAGGGGTGGATGACAACCTTTTTTGGCAAATGGAAGAATCTTATCACTGCTTGTTTGACATCTATTGCTGTTTTCTCGCTATTCTAGTTACCTGTGGGTGTTGCTGTGTGCCCTGCCTGCGGACCATGATATCCCGGCTCATCACCACTGCCTTGTCCAAAGAAAAAGCGCCGCCTCCCTATTCCGCTGGGATGCTGCCATTACTCACCATGCCTGAGGACGGGGAGGACATTGAGGCACTGCAGTTAGTGTAAAAAGTGTTCGCACCTAGTAGGTGCGAAAAGGGGGAATTTGTGGGAAAATAATACAATGACTGAGGTGGTGATGAACAGGGCACTCAGGAACGGCCACGTAAAAGCTGGCTTAAAGTATATACTGAATTAACCAAAGACTAAATAAGAGTGTGTGTATGTGTGACATATTATACATTATGCTTTGCAGCTGGGGTACAGCTAGGAGGGAGAGAACAGGAGGGCTATCTTAGTCAGATAAGCTACAGTGAGCACGAGAAGAGGAGATGGTGAGGCCAAGGACACTGAAGTTCGAGGACGGTCTGATAACTCAGAGAACAGGACGTACAAACTAAGAAGGGAGTGAACATAGCTGTCTTGTGAAGTAAATGATAACTGAAAATAATAGACAGGCAAGAAGGTAGAGAGAAGAGGCAGAGCAGGGATTGTACCCCAGCAACAGTATAGCTGACCAATCAGGCCCCACAAGGGGAACCAATATAACCCTGAGCACGCTATTGTTTAAGTGCCTTTTTGGGAAACCTCTGTACTAGACAAGTTTCCATCAGGTCCGTGCACGTTTAACTGCCCGGAAACGCATTTCATCTGTTGACCACAAGAATAAACGCTGTGTTAATTCATCATGGAGTCAGTTGTCAGTTTATAGAAGGATTTCTCCAACAGCATTCAAGGCCATCCACAACCTCGCCCCCCCATATTTGTCTGATCTCCTCCAGCGTCCCACTCCCCTCCGCTCCCTCAGATCCTCTTCCTCCATAAACCTGTCTGTCCCCCCCGCCCGTCTCACCACCATGGGGGGCAGAGCATTTAGCCGCTCTGCTCCCCGTCTCTGGAACTCACTACCCCCCCAACTCAGAAACATTGATTCATTCCCCCATTTCAAATCACAACTAAAAACACATCTGTTTATAACTGCCTATTCCACCTAAATGTCTGTTGCTCCGCCTTTTCTGTTGTATAGTATTTGTTTTGCTGTATAGTATTTGTTTTGCTGTTGTATAGTATTTGTTTTGCTGTTGTATAGTTTTGGTTTTGCTGTATAGTATTTGTTTTGCTGTTGTATAGTATTGGTTTTGTACTGCTGTATAGTATTTGTTTTGCTGTTGTATAGTATTGGTTTTGTTTTGCTGTATAGTATTTGTTTGCTGTTGTATAGTATTTGTTTTGCTGTTGTATAGTATTTGTTTTGCTGTTCTTAATTTATGAATTCCCTGTGCGGCGTCCTTGAGTGCCAAGAAAGGTGTCTTTAAATAAAATGTATTATTATTATTATTATTATCTGTCTGATACAGTTGCATTTTCAGCTTTGGACAAACCCGTTCAGGAGTTATTACAACAAGAGTGGGACGTGCGTAATGTTTCATCTGTCCCTCCTGGACGGGACGAATGAAACGGCATGCGGGGACGAATGAAACATACAGTTTAAGCCACATAAACTTCCCACAACTTTAATATTTTACTGTATATCATGGATGGTACTTCCAAAAGGTGTTATTATAGATAGATTGTTTTAGGACTATGCGTCTTTGTGAATGTCTGTTAACAACTATTGTCGTCATCCTGAAGCGTGTATGAAGCGGTTATTGAAATATCATGCACTGTGGATGATTGTGCTATTTTTATAGCTAGAACCGTAGGTTTTTCCATTTATATCATGTTTCTCTTGTGGAATATGTCGTTTCACTAGGTTTTTAAATGGGTTATACCACTGGACATCCAAATAACGCGCCCCAACCCGTCCGTCTCCATAGGATAACATGGGAAAACTCGACCCCCCCTACCTGGTGGGCTCAAATATATTTTCATCTTTCTAAAACTGCTTTTCCAATTCAATCTCACCTCCATAAATAATTGTATGAACACAGATATTTGTGCCTTTACTTAAAATCTATGGAGTTACAGCCAGGTCGGGGACGGTTGAAACAGCTGTTTCAACCGTCCCGACGTAGACATATGTCCTTACAGCCTGTTTTGCTTCTCATGTAAACAAGCATGAAATATTAAAGTCTGGGATTGTGGACATCACTAACTGGTCTACCGATTAAGCATGTAGTCAAACCTTTAAATGAAAAAACCTCGTTAATAATCAAAAAAATGTGACCGCTAATGAAGTTTACTTTTGACCATCAAATCCCGTTTATCGGCTGTAACTCCACGATAAAAGGAAATAACAGGGAGATATTTGGCTGATAGAAGGAGGTTAACACGCTCTATGTTCAGACCTAAGGAAGTCTGTCTATCATCATTGCACTTGGAGAAAACTGGAATGTTTCATCCGTCCCGCGTTTCAATCGTCCCGGCTCTCTCCTACACCTTCGGGATGGATGTGAGTTATAAATGCACAACATGAATTTCTTTCCAGACTTCCTTTTGATGATGCCAGGCTGAAACAATGGTTGGTGAACATGAGGAGAGAGACCAGCAAATGGAACCACAAAAAGTCACGTCTGCAGTTCACACTTTGAGGAAGATCAGTTTTTTAGAGACAAGCAGGTATTATTAATTTAAATGCATTTAGTGTGTGTCTCATAAATTAGCTCATATATTAATATAATTAATTGTGATACAAAGGTATCCACACTGAAAACTGAATGAGCAAAGCCTACAGAAGGAAGACCTGGTGTATAGAGCGGCATATGACTGCTCTAAGCTGGTTTAAGTCTTATTTATCAGATCGATCTCAGTTTGTTAATGTTAACGATGAATCCTCTGTGCACGCCAAGGTTAGTCATGGAGTCCCACAAGGATCTGTGCTCGGTCCAATCCTGTTCACTTTATATCTGCTTCCTTTAGGCAGTATTATTAGGAAACACTACATAACCTTTCATTGTTATGCAGATGATACTCAATTATATCTATCAATCAAGCCGGATGAAACTAATCAGTCAGCTAAACTTCAAACGTGCCTTCGGGATATTAAAACCTGGATGACCTGTAATTTTCTAATGTTAAACTCAGATAAAACTGAAGTTATTGCTCTCGGACCCAAGCACCTCCGTGACGCACTATCCAAAGATATAGTTACTCTGGATGGCATCACAGTGGCCTCCAGCACCACTGTGAAGAATCTTGGAGTCATCTTTGATCAGGACATGTCCTTTAATTCCCACTTAAAGCAAATTTCAAGGATCGCCTTTTTTCACCTACGTAATATTGCAAAAATCTGGAATATCCTGTCTAAAAATGATGCAGAAAAATTAGTCCATGCATTTGTTACTTCTAGGTTGGATTACTGCAATTCTTTACTATCAGGCTGCTCGAAAAAATCCATAAAGACTCTACAGCTGATCCAGAATGCTGCGGCACGTGTTCTGACGGGAACCAGGAAAAGAGATCACGTTTCTCCTGTTTTAGCTTCTCTGCATTGGCTTCCTGTAAAATTTAGAATAGAATTTAAAATCCTTCTTCTCACCTACAAAGCTCTTCATGGTCAGGCTCCATCTTATCTTAAAGAGCTTATAGTACCTTACAACCCTAGGAGAGAACTACGCTCCCAGAATGCAGGGCTACTGGTGGTTCCTAGAGTCTCTAAAAGTAGAACGGGAGCCAGAGCGTTCAGTTATCAGGCTCCTCTCCTGTGGAACCAGGTTCCAGTTTGGGTCCGGGAGGCAGACACCGTCTCCACATTTAAGAGTAGGCTTAAGACTTTCCTTTTTGATAAAGCTTATAGTTAGGGCATAGAATCGAATATTGTTAGGGAGTAGTAGTTAGTCACATAGTTTTCAGATTTATCTATCATATAATATAACTAAAGGGAGACTTGGCATACAGCCCGATCCGGTTGGGGGGAGTTCTGGCCCGACCGGGCTGGAGCTCTCTTTACCTTGTCTCTCTTGGTTTTGTTGTAATAAATGTAAATGTAAATGTAAATGTGCTGTATTTATATAGCGCTTTTCCAGTCTTAACAACTGCTCAAAGCGCTTTTACATCTACAGGAAACATTCACCATTCACACACATTCATACACTGTGGCCGGGGCTGCCGTACAAGGTGCCACCTGCTCATCAGATAAACATTCACACACATTCACACTCCGATGCGCAGCACCGGGGGCAACTTGGGGTTCAGTGTCTTGCCCAAGGACACTTCGACAATGACTGCAGGGGCGGGGATCGAACCACCAACCCTCCGATTGGCAGGCAACCGCTCTACCACTGAGAATAGTTTTAGACAGCTTGGGACTTATTTTGATACACTAGTTAGGGCATAGAATCGAATATTGTTAGGGAGTAGTAGTTAGTCACATAGTTTTCAGATTTATCTATCATATAATCAAGAATATAATAGAACTAAAGGGAGACTTGGCATACAGCCCGATCCGGTTGGGGAGAGTACTGGCCCGGCCGGGCTGGAGCTCTCTTTACCTCGTCTCTCTTGGTTTTGTTGTAATAGTTTTAGACAGCTGGGGACTTATTTTGATACACTAGTTAGGGCATAGAATTGAATATTGTTAGGGAGTAGTAGTTAGTCACATAGTTTTCAGATTTATCTATCATATAATCAAGAATATAATAAAACTAAAGGGAGACTTGGCATACAGCCCGATCCGGTTGGGGAGAGTTCTGGCCCGGCCGGGCTGGAGCTCTCTTTACCTCGTCTCTCTTGGTTTTGTTGTAATAGTTTTAGACAGCTGGGGACTTATTTTGATACACTAGTTAGGGCATAGAATCGAATATTGTTAGGGAGTAGTAGTTAGTCAAATAGTTTTCAGATTTATCTAACATATAATCAAGAATATAATAGAACTAAAGGGAGACTTGGCATACAGCCCGATCCGGTTGGGGAGAGTTCTAGCCCGGCCGGGCTGGAGCTCTCTTTACCTCGTCTCTCTTGGTTTTGTTGTAATAGTTTTAGACAGCTGGGGACTTATTTTTATACACTGAGCTCCTCTCTCCTCTATCTTTCCATCTTTTCATTTATGTGCATCCATGTCCCAGAAATGCGTGTTACTAACCTAGCTCTGGGGAGTCATTCCCCGGAGTCCTTATGTTCTTTTTTCCCCAGCATGTTCCCTTGGATCAGAGAGGCTCCAAAATCAGGGTAGCAGCTGTCGCCATGGTCCCGTTACACGTTCTGTGATGCCATGTTCAACTGCTACACTGCGGTGCCCTGCTACGTCCTGCTACGTCCTGCTGTGCCTTGTAATGCCGCACAGCGTCCTGCTATGCCATGAACTACTACAAAGAACTTCTACAAACTAATAATTTTTTCTATTTTTGTTATTGCCACTCTTCATTCTAACCCCAACCGGCCCGTCAGACACCGCCTACCAAGAGCCTGGGTCTGACCGAGGTTTCTGCCTAAAAGGAAGTTTTTCCTCGCCACTGTCGCACTGTTGCTTGCTCTGGAGGAAACTATTAGAACTGTTGGGTCCTTGTAAATTCTGGAGTGTGGTCTAGACCTGGTCTATCTGTAAAGTGTCTTGAGATAACTCTTGTTATGAATTGATACTATAAATAAAATTGAATTGAATTGAAAATATTAGGTGCCATTTCATCTGGATGTGGAAACCAAACTGCGTTGACCACATCCAAATTCCTCAAATGTGTTCTGATTATAATGATGCCAGAAAATCTTTTTGGTTCAGCTTCTTCTGGTGGAAGGACGGACCAACTTTTGGCACTTGGTAGTTAGAGGTTCAATTTATTGTGGTTGACTTAGTTTCTGCTGTAGTTTGATAGGTGATAGTAGTAACATTAAGTAGTTGTGTGGATTAAAACTTTTATAAATATTAAACTGGAATAAAATAATGAATATACTCTAGCAGTCACTACTTTGACAGGTGAAAGTATTTTTGGCTTTAGGTATTTTTAGGGTCTTGTATATTTTATGTATTTATGTACTGTTAGAATTAAATATTGACATTGCATGTTGTAACTGTTAGAATTACATTTTGCAACTCTTAATCTTCCCTTTTTTCTGTTTAAGCAACAGTTGTTATTTACGCTTTTATTTTGAAGTAATTTCTGAAGTCTCGTTGTGCTGCTCTCGCGTGAGTTCAACTGTAAACACTAGCGGGCAGCAGATAACATGGACGTGTGTGTTACGATGAAGATTTCACGCTGGCTAACGCAGACCTGGATGCGAGCGGTTTAAGTATAACTCTGAAGACTGAAAGACTTCCCTTTCCTTGTAGCATGCAGCCAACGAGGTATTTGTTTTGTTCATTCGCATTTTACTTTGGTAAATGATATTCCACATGCTGTGCATGGTATTGTTTATGTTAAGCTAACATCGTTTTTATAATTTTGTCAATGTTGTCTTATTAGTTTTCACGGTGGATTTGGAGCGATGACTTCAATAAACCAGTAGCAAGAAAACCACTTGTGTTTGCCTGTGCTTGGAGGGAATTACAGTGAAAACTCGAACTGTTCATCGACGCGAGTGGGCATAAGAGTGACGATGCGGCGAGTTCAAAGGATCAACGGACTTCTAACTAGCCTCGCACGGACGGAGCTGGCATAAAAGGACTGACAACGTGCGATGCAAGACACACACACACATAAGTAAGAAGATACAGCTTTAAAGGGCAACGTTTTCAAGACAAAGCCATAAGTAACTTGGACACTAATAAGTCAAGAGTGGTCTAAGAAGAGAGCTTTTGTAAAGGTTTGCCAAAGAAGTTTTACTGTTATAGCTGTTGTGTGGGTGGTACATGTTTTACTTATATGCATATGTCAGTTAATCAAAGCTTGCCATTACAGCCACATTAAGGTGCTGAAGTTAAAGGGTAAATTTGTTTTCTCAGTGAATTTCAATTGCATTATTGAAATAAGTGAAGGCTATTTTGCCATTTGATATTGAAGTTATTCAAGTGTTATAGAGTGTACTTTGAAGGTAATAATCAAAGTTGAATTAAGGTATTTTTGCACATTTCCAATTCTTTAAGTGCTTAAGTTTTGAACTAATAACATTTTATCTGTTTCAACTTTAAAGTTTCTACATTTAAGTAACATTAACATTTGATCAAGGGTTACCAAATGGGTCAATTTAATACAGTGATTGAGAATGTCAGAGCCAAATGAAGCTACAATTGAGGTAAAGGACAGTGTTAGGGATAGTGCAAATTCTCAGGACCTGCCTGAAGACTGCCAAGTGGCCGCTGAAGTCCAAAAGGAAATTCAGCAACCCAGACGAAGTCAAAGAACCAGAACTTTAACAGAGAAGGGTAAAGAAATGCAAGCCAAACAAATCAAAGGGCTTCAACAAAGGTTTAACTACATTTATGATAAATGGAGAGTACAAGTTAAATCTTCCAAGAAACCATTGACACAATCCACAGATCCTTTATCTGATGATTTGCTTAATGATATCATCGGTGACGTCACAAGTCTCTCTATTGATGTCCAGCGTGTTTATGATGAACTACGCAAAGTCTCAGTTCCAGACCCTGACGTGCGTCGAAGAGTGGATCTGTGTGTGGAGATTTCTAAGTTCATTGTATCCAGAGCCTCAAGTCGACTGGATGGAAATATTCCAGAAAAAGAAGAGCAAGATTGGCCTGAAGCAGGGTCTCTCTTTGACTCAAGCACCTGTAAATCAAGCTCTGTCACTTCTATCTTAAAGGGCACCTCAGAGCAATCAAGCAGTTCCTCTATAAAACGACAAGAAGCTGCTGCTGCTGCCGCTGCAAGCCAAGCTGTTCTGAAAGTGTTATAAGAACAAGAAAGAGAGCAAGCAGAACTAAATCGCCTAGAAGCAGAAGCTAAAAGGAAGATAGCTGACCAAGAGGCAGCAGCCGTTCGGCGTTGTTTAGAGCGAGAAGAGGAAGACGTGAAACGAAGAATACACAGAGAGGAAGAGGAAGCTAAAATTAAAGCTCTAGTGGAAGATGAGCATGCAGTTCTTCAAAGGACTCTAGAGGAAAAACGGAGAAAGATACAGCGTTTGGAAGAAATGAAAGGTCTCAATGCAGCGCAAGCAAGAATGCAGGTGTATGATCAAGTGCAGATCACAGAAGAACAGAAATGCATACTACAGCATGAGACAACAGCAGATAATCAAGAACCCGCGCTTACAAATCCTCTGCCCCTGCATGTGCCTTCTTTACCACAAGCTATGACCACTTCCTCAAATGAAAGTACAGCAGAGCTTGTTAAGGTGCTATCAGGTGCTTTAAGTGCCAACAGGATTCCAATTCCTGAACCTTCAGTATTCAGTGGGGATCCACTGAGATACAATGACTGGAGGCTTTCTTTTGAAACACTGATTGACCAGAAAAGTATTCAAGATAAGGAGAAGATATACTACCTCCGTAGATACGTAAGTGGACAAGCTAAGCAAGCAATTGAAGGCTACTTCCTACTCGGAACCGAATCTGCCTATGTTGCAGCATGGGAGATTTTGGAGGAGCGATACGGGAACCCATTTACAATTGCAAAATCATACAGAGACAAGCTCCAAATGTGGCCGAAGATGGGACCTAAGGACAGCTTTGAGCTCAGAGAGTTTGCTGATTTTCTTCGTAGTTGTGAGGCTGCCATGGTTCACATCAAGGCACTGGAAGTTTTGAATGACTGCAATGAAAACAGGAAAATCCTTTCAAAGTTACCGGATTGGCTAACAGCAAGATGGAACCGGATAGTTATCGAAGTACAAGAAGAGACTAACCAATTCCCATCTTTTAGCCAATTTGTGAAATTTCTGACAAAGGAAGCAAAAATAGCATGCAACCCTGTCACATCATTGCAGTCACTGAAACAAGGAGAAGCTGAAAACCCAAAATCCCCAAAACATCAAAGCTTTAGAGCAAAGACACTGACCACAAGCTCAAATGAAAGGATTGTCATAACATGCATTTTCTGCAACAAGACTGGGCATACTTTGCACAAATGCAGGGAGTTCATGGAGAAGACGATTTCAGACAGAATCAAATTTGTTCAAGCTGAAAGGCTATGCTTTGGTTGTCTCAAGTCTGGTCACCACTCAAAGAGCTGCAACAGCAGGAATGTTTGTAACGTGTGCCACAAGCGGCATCCTACCTGTTTGCATGAGGAGCGGGCCAAAGGTGAACAAAGACCATCATATGTCAAGCAAAATCTGAGTCAAGAAAATCCAAGCACAAATCAAGAAAGGTACAAAAAGGGACCTCACTCAACACAACATGCAGAAACAACCACAGCTGCTATTTCAAACAGAGTAATACTTGATCAAGCTAACATGCAAACAGCTGCAATAATTCCCGTCTGGCTTTCATCCACACTTCAGCCAGCACAAGAAGTCCTTGTATATGCTCTGTTGGATTCTCAAAGTGACACAACTTTTGTTCTAAGTGAAATCGCTGAAGCCTTGGAAGCAAACAAAGAACAAGTCAAGCTCAAGCTCTCTACAATGGCCTCAAGAACCACAGTAGTAAGCTCTCAAAGAGTAAATGACCTACAAGTGAGAGGCTTTTACTCCAGTAAGAAGATCTCCTTACCATCAGTCTACACACGTGAATTTATTCCAGCCAACAGAACTCACATACCAACAGATGAAACCGCAAGGGCATGGTCCCATTTAGAGCACCTTCAAGAAGATATTGCACCTCTACAAGACTGCGAAGTAGGTCTGCTCATTGGGTACAATTGTTCACAAGCCTTACTGCCAAGGGAAGTTGTGTCTGGGGAAGAAAATCAGCCTTATGCACAACGTACAGACCTTGGATGGAGTATTGTTGGCCACGGGAATCCCTGTGTAGACTACGGTGATGCCATTGGGATCAGCCATCGCATAGTTGTGAGACAAGTGACACCAGGCGTGAAGTCTTCTGTCAACCTCAAAACTGAAGTACACTATGTGAGCCGTACCAAAGTAAAAGAACTTACTATCTACTATTACTTATCTACCAAGGCCTGCAATGACTTTGCCTCCTTCTTCAAAGACAAAATTCAAAAGATTAGACAAACAGTCAGTGCCTCCATATCAAGTTCAGGATATGTGTTGTCACAGTGTTCAAGCAAAAATAGTTCCAATATGACAGAATTTCACACGATCAACCATACAAACCTGGAGGACATTATTCAACATCTGAAAACATCGACCTGTTGCCTTGATGTTCTACCAACGGGACTTTTCAAAAATGTTTCCAATTGTTTGACTTCTGATCTTCTACAGATTGTGAACACATCTCTTCTTTCAGGTATCTTTCCACAGGCCCTGAAAACTGCAGTAATCAAGCCACTCTTAAAAAAGAACAACCTAGACAAGTCACTAATGAGCAACTATAGGCCAATATCAAACCTTCCGTTTTTAAGTAAAATCATTGAAAAAGTAGTCTTTCAACAACTCAACCATTTCTTGTCACTAAGCAACAGTTTTGATACCTTTCAGTCGGGTTTCCGACCACACCACAGCACTGAAACGGCTCTTGTCAAAGTCTTTAATGACATCCACCTTAACACAGATAATGGCAAAATTTCAATCTTAGTATTACTTGATCTCAGTGCTGCATTTGACACGGTCGACCACGACATACTACTAGACCGATTGGAAAACTGCGTTGGCCTTTCTGGCTCAGTACTAAACTGGTTTGAATCCTACCTAAAGAATAGGGATTACTTTGTGTCTATAGGTAATTATGCATCTGAGCGTACAAATATGACGTGCGGAGTTCCGCAAGGCTCCATTCTGGGGCCTCTTCTGTTTAACATCTACATGCTTCCACTGGCTCAGATTATGGAGAAAAACAAAATAAGTTACCATAGTTATGCGGACGACACACAAATTTACATAACCTTATCGCCAGGGGACTATAGTCCAATACAAAAACTGACTAAGTGCATCGAACAAATTAACGGCTGGATGTGCCAGAACTTTCTGAATTAAATGAAGGAAAAACTGAGGTGGTTGTTTTTGGAGCAAGAGAGGAACGATTAAAAGTCTGCGCTCAGCTTCAAACAACAATGTTAAAAACAACAGACAAAGCCAGAAATCTTGGTGTAGTCATGGACTCAGACCTGAACTTTAACAGCCACATTAAGACAATTACAAAGTCAGCCTACTATCACCTTAAGAATATATCAAGGGTTAAAGGACTTATGTGTCAACAGGATTTGGAAAAACTTGTCCATGCCTTTATCTTCAGTAGACTTGACTACTGTAACGGGGTCTTTACAGGTCTCCCTAAAAAATCAATCAGACAGCTGCAGCTGATTCAGAACGCTGCTGCTCGAGTCCTCACTAAGACCAAGAGACTGGATCACATCACTCCAGTTCTGAAGTCTTTACACTGGCTTCCTGTGTCTCAAAGAATTGATTTCAAAGTACTCTTGCTAGTTTTATAAATCACTTAACGGTTTAGGTCCAAAATATATTGCTGATCTGCTACTACACTATGAACCACCCAGACCTCTCAGGTCATCTGGGACAGGTCTGCTTTCTGTCCCCAGAGTCAGAACTAAACAGGGTGAAGCAGCTTTCAGTTTCTATGCTCCTCATATCTGGAATAAACTCCCAGAAACCTGTAGATCCGCTGCTACTCTCAGTTCTTTTAAATCAAGGCTGAAGACCTTTCTATTTGATGCTGCCTTTCTTTAAATGACTAATCATTTCTTTAAATTTCTTATGCTGCACTGTAAATTTTATTCTTGTGTTTTATGTTTCTCTTTGTTTTTAACTGTCTATTCATGTGTTTTACCGGTTTTTAATGCTTGTGATTTTTAACTGTTTTTACTTGTGTTTTATCTGTTTAACTGATTTTGTGTAAAGCACTTTGAATTGCCTTGTTGCTGAAATGTGCTATACAAATAAAGCTGCCTTGCCTTGCCTTGCCTTACTCCGTCAGACATCATTAGAGTCCTTGAATCAGACTTCTCAGAAAAAGCTGGTGAAGATAATCCTGTGTCTCAAGAAGATCTCAAGTTCCTATCAAAGTTAAGAGAAAGCATAACGCAAAAAGACAATGGTCACTATGAAATGCCATTACCGTTCAAAAAGGAAAGACCACCATTACCTAACAATAAGAGATGCGCAATACAGCGCCTGAACTGTCTTGAAAGGAGACTAAGGAAAGATCAGCGGTACTACCAAGACTACGTAAACTTTATGGATGACATGATTTCACGTGGCGATGCTGAGAAGGTCCTTGACGAAGAAATTGACAACAATCCTGCTTGGTACATTCCACATCATGGAGTTTACCATCCACAGAAACCAGCAAAGATCCGCGTAGTATTTGACTGCTCTGCCAAGTTTCAAGAGACATCGCTTAATGACCATTTGCTCACTGGGCCTGACCTGACAAATACCTTGGTGGGTGTCTTGTGCCGCTTCCGAAAGGGTTTTGTTGCAGTCATGTGCGATGTCGAAAGAATGTTCCACCAGTTTCATGTAAAAAGGGAGGATCAAGATTATTTAAGATTCTTATGGTGGGAGAACGGCAACTTGGAAACTACACCATCAGTCTACAGAATGAAGGTTCACTTGTTCGGAGCAGCCTCGTCTCCAGGCTGTGCCAACTTCGGCCTAAAACACATGGCAGAAAAGGGGCGAGGTCAGTTCAGTGAAGATGCCATACGCTTCATTCAACGAAATTTCTACGTAGACGATGGTCTAATAAGTGTTCAAACTGAGAAGGAAGCCATCCAACTTGTCAAAGAATCAAGAGAGCTTTGCAACACTGGCAAATTAAGACTGCATAAGTTTGTTTCTAACAGTGGGAACGTGATGGCAACTATCCCAGAAGAAGAATGTGCTACAATCAAAGATCTAGACATGGCTTTGAGTTTACCACATATGGAGAGAGCTCTTGGCGTAGAGTGGTGCATCACATCTGACTCATTCAAATTCAGAGTTCAAGTAAAACCCAATCCACTAACAAGAAGAGGTGTACTTTCTACTGTAGCCTCTGTGTACGACCCCCTGGGGTTCATGGCACCCTTCATCCTTTTAGGGAAGAAAATACTCCAGCAAATGTGTAGAGAGAAGATTGGCTGGGATGAGGAACTTCCAGAAAACCTAAGACCTCAGTGGGAGTCCTGGATCAGAGACCTTCCCAATCTGGCTGAAATGCAAATCAAAAGATCCTTCTTGCCTGCAAAGTTTGGCAAGGTCAAAAGATATGAGCTTCACCATTTCGCCGATGCGAGTGTGTCCGGATACGGTGAATGTACTTACCTGAGAGCTATTAACCAGTCTGACGAAGTCCATTGCTGTCTGGTAATGGCAAAGGCAAGAGTTTCACCAACGAAAATCACAACCATACCGAGACTTGAACTCTCAGCAGCAGTTGTTGCAGTTCGAACCAGTGATATGCTCCGAAAAGAACTAGAAATCCAAGACCTACTAGAGTTCTTTTGGACAGACTCCACAGTTGTTCTCGGCTACATAAACAACGACGCCAGAAGGTTTCAAGTGTTTGTAGCCAACCGTATACAGAGAATAAAGTCAAGTACAAAGCCAGAGCAATGGCATTATGTTGCGTCTGAAGACAATCCGGCAGATCATGCCTCTCGAGGTTTGACCGCAGAGCAACTTAAGACCTCAAACTGGTTCACAGGACCGATGTTTCTGTGGCAAGAGAAACTACCTGACAGAGAACGCAAGTTGGGTGAAGTAAAAGATGATGATCCTGAACTCAACGAGGGTCTTGTGTGCAACACAAAGGCAAGAGAAGACAGATCACTATTGGATCGTCTACTGAAATTCTCTGATTGGTCAAGGGGAGTAAAAGCAGTTGCCAGATTGCAACGCCATGTCAAAGAATACAAAGGTGTAAAGCAAAGAACAAAGGAAAGAACAAGCTTAGAAGAAAGGAAAGAAGCTGAAACTTTCATCATTAAGCTAGTTCAAAAGGAAGCATTCTCAGATGAGATAAGGAGCTTGAAACTAAACAAAGTAGTTGCCAAATGTAAAGACAGGAAGCTACACAAGTTAAGTCCATTTTTGGACGAAGAGGGTATCCTTAGAGTGGGAGGGCGCCTAAGCCAAGCCACGTTACACCCACACGTGAAGCATCCGGCAATACTCCCAAAGAACAGCCACGTATCAGCTTTGCTTATCAAGCACTTTCACGAAAGAGTACAACATCAAGGACGTGGAATGACAATAAATGAACTGCGATCTAATGGATGGTGGATCCTGGGATGCAGCAGTGCAGTTTCATCACACATATTCAAATGTGTCAAGTGCAGAAAGTACAGACGAAGTACTGAGGAACAAAGAATGGGTGACTTGCCAAAGGAGAGAACAGAAACAAGTCCACCTTTCACTTACACTGGCATAGACTGCTTTGGTCCACTCTATGTTAAAGAAGGAAGGAAAGACTTTAAAAGATATGGTCTCTTACTTACTTGTTTGTGTTCAAGGGCCATGACATGACAACTGACGCGTTTATCAATTCTCTAAGAGCATTCATTGCCATAAGAGGAAATGTTCGTCAACTAAGATGTGACCAAGGAACCAATTTTATTGGTGCAAGGAGAGAGTTTGCAGAACTCATGAAAGGAATGGATCAAGAAAGAGTGAAGGCTCTAGGATGTGAATTTCTTATGAACCCTCCAGCAGCAAGTCACATGGGTGGTGTTTGGGAGAGGCAAATAAGATCCATAAGAAGTGTTCTTACTGCTATTCTCGACCAGTCAGCACAAAGGCTTGACAACACCTCTCTTAGGACATTCTTGTATGAAGTTATGGCCATCATTAACAGCAGACCACTCACTGCTGAACATTTGAATGACCCATCCGGACCTGAACCTTTAACTCCAAACCATATCCTTACAATGAAGTCCACAATCATTCTGCCCCCACCTGGCAAATTTGTCAGAGAGGATCTTTATCTTCACAAAAGGTGGCGTCGAGTGCAGTATTTGGCAAATGAGTTTTGGACTCGATGGAAGAAAGAATATCTGTTGAACTTACAGTCAAGACAAAGGTGGCACAAAAACAGAAGGAACTCAAAGGTCAATGACATTGTACTCCTACAAGATGATCTGGCACCACGCAATGAATGGAAGCTGGCCAGAATCGCAGAAGTTTATCCAGGTTCAGATGGTAGGGTGAGAAAACTGAGATTATTGCTTAGTGACACCACATTAGGCAAAGGGGGGAAACTCACAACTAAAACAACGTTCCTTGAAAGACCTATACAGAAAGTTGTTACTCTGCTTGAGGCAGATTAAGGTGTAAAGTTTGAAATGTGTGAAATTCCATGTTAAATGGTTAAGAACAGGAAATGTTTCATTAAAAGGTAAAGTGTTGCAACAAATATTGTTTAAAGAAATCCCACGTTAAGATTTGTGTGATTTGGTGGGAGTGTAACTGTTAGAATTACATTTTGCAACTCTTAATCTTCCCTTTTTTCTGTTTAAGCAACAGTTGTTATTTACGCTTTTATTTTGAAGTAATTTCTGAAGTCTCGTTGTGCTGCTCTCGCGTGAGTTCAACTGTAAACACTAGCGGGCAGCAGATAACATGGACGTGTGTGTTACGATGAAGATTTCACGCTGGCTAACGCAGACCTGGATGCGAGCGGTTTAAGTATAACTCTGAAGACTGAAAGACTTCCCTTTCCTTGTAGCATGCAGCCAACGAGGTATTTGTTTTGTTCATTCGCATTTTACTTTGGTAAATGATATTCCACATGCTGTGCATGGTATTGTTTATGTTAAGCTAACATCGTTTTTATAATTTTGTCAATGTTGTCTTATTAGTTTTCACGGTGGATTTGGAGCGATGACTTCAATAAACCAGTAGCAAGAAAACCACTTGTGTTTGCCTGTGCTTGGAGGGAATTACACATGTCCTTGTATGGTTTTTAGTTTTCATACTTTAAAAATGTCAGTAACTGTAATGATTAAATCAAATGTACCTGATAAATTTGATTTAATCATTACAGTTATGACAATTAAATAAGTTGTTTAATTCTCCTTTGCAATTTGTGATCATACGCTATGATTTTAAAACAGCCCTGCACAGATTAAACAGCACCTAGTGCATTTTCAATTACCTACTATAAACGTTCAAAATACACACAAGAAAAGCAAGTATGGTAACATTTAAGTAATATTTATGTGTATTTAAGCCAAAATAGGACACTTTTAATCAATCACAAATTCTATGAAATTACCAATGTCTTCTTGTATGACTACAATGCTGGGTTCCTATAATAGTTACTTCAGAAAAACAACAAATGTAGCTTTAGAAGGACCTTTATTTCACATTGAAATGGGCATCAACGTAAAAAAAATACAAAAACCAAACAAAAAATGTATGAATTAAATAATGTAGTTCACCTTTTGTGTGTGTAAAGTGTAAAATCCACACAAAACACTGCTGTGGGTTAAGGTAAAGGCAAACTTAACTGTCACAAGACATGTCTGCATAATAAAGAGGTTGTTGAATCTCTAGTGTCACACTGTTAATTACAGTAGAAATGGTTGACATTACAAACCAAAATATATAAATACAACTTAACATTTAAATCTTTTACACTTGTGCTATCATGCCTGGATACTGCAGGTGGAGGTGCTGCAGGTTCTCGTTCATTCCTGCGACGAGGTTGACGCCCTTGACAGCTAGTGAATAAGGAGGACGTCCGGGACAGCTCTTCCTTGTAGGGACTGGTAAAAGAAAGGGAGAAGTCTCTTCCACCTCAGACCAGCCAAGCAAATATACTTCTGGGGCATTCGGGGGGTGAACAATGCCATCGTGGCTCTCAGCACTCTTGTTTCTGAAAGAATGAAAGAATCATCAATCTCCATTTTATCCAGGACAATACACATGAATCATCAACAGTCAATTGTTCTTTAGTGCAACAGTAACTTAGTTAAATGAGCTTATTTCTGCTATTAGTTCTTAACAGCATGTCAAGGTTAAATGCCCCAACTATAGACTGACAGGGCAAACAGTAGCACATTATCAGTGCATTATGGTTATTACAGTTAGCCAAACGTTATGAGAAACTCGGTTATACATGTGCTAATAGCATTACATAATGATAAGCATTGCCAATCGCCGTTTAGCTTTTCGCTGACACTATGTTTAAACTACAAGAAGTAAACTTCGATTTGCAGAAAATTAACGTTAGCATGTTTTACCATAGCTAGCTAAGTGTCAAGCTAACGTTACAGACAATTTACGTGGTAACTTCAGATACATTTACTTTGCAATGTGACTCTTTTATTTTATATAACCATAGACTATATGGGACAAAGATATACTTAAAACCTAGTGAAGCTAAATCTTACCTTGAATTATTCAGCAGCAGTTGCAACCACATTGGCGGTAAAAGTGGTTAGCTAAAGTTACGGTAGAGCAGCGTTGCTAGCTCTCAGCTAACATCAGTCAGATCCCGCCCATAGACTGTATATCCCGCCCACCGGTCTGTGGCTCCTCTCTCACTCCGCCCTCTCCTCTAAAATCGTCAGATCCGCAACCACGATGGCTGCGCCCATAAACGCAAACTCGGCGACACATTTCTGATCTCCACAAACCAATGGGTGACGTCACACATGCGCTGTCCATTAATATTAACGGTCCATGTATTTAATACATCAGAAACTGAGGAGGACTTATGAGACCTGGAAAGGACTTTGTAATTTGGTGCTATTTATAAAAGAAATGGACAGTGTTACATTTCCAATTAATTCAATTCAATATTGCTTTCAAAATTTCGTCTGGTTCCAAAATCCATTGTCCATCCTTTGTGATCCATAAGCTGAGTAAAATGCTTTCTTCTTGCCCTTCTTTTGTTTTTTTTTGAACAAAGACTTTATTTTATCAGATCAATATTCAAAATCAATGATTAATACAATAAGTCAGAAAACAACAATTTCCAATACAACCATATGAACAGTTGAACAACAACAACCAAACAAGTCGGCGAGCTGAAAATCCAGGATTTTTTACATGGGGGATGAAATAAAGGGAAAATCTTTCTCGAGTAACTTATATTTTTATCTTAACAGAGATATATGTTAAGTCTACCTAAAGTATGTATCTGTGTGTTTACAATTATCTTATTTACTACAATATTAATTGGAAATATGTCTTCAAAGGATTCCATCTTTTCTCAAATAGACCAGTGGACAAGTTTAATTTTGCTGTTATTTTCTCCATCGTATAAACGTTCACTAGCTTATCTTTCCATTGATTTACAGTAGGGGGTAAAGGTTTATACCAACATACTGTTATCATTTTTTTGGCTACGAGAACAAGGATACCAAATAGGTATTGTTCTTCTTTACTTAAATTATTTGGGGGAATTCCCAGAACAAAGATCTGGGGGTTCCAATCAATATAAGTGTGTAAGATATTTGAAATTTCCTCTCTAATTCCCTCCCAGAATTTCTTAATCTTTGGGCAATCCCAAAAGACATGAGTATGATCTCCAACTAGTCCGCATTGTCTCCAGCACAAATTTGATTTAGTTTGATCAAATTTGGAAATAATATACGGGGTTTTGAAATATCTAACGATTATTTTCCAATAAAATTCTTTCCATGTTGGACTGTTAGTCAGTTTATGTCCAGTTACACACACTTGCTCCCATTCTTCATCTTCAATCACCTCATTCATTTCCAGTTCCCATCTTTCTTTTATCCCAGGAGGTCCCTTCGACAGACATGACTGTAAGCATTTGTATAGATTCGACACAGTGTTCTTAGATTCTTTTTCCTTGGTGATCTTTATAAAGAATAATTCTAAATCAGTAGGTCTTGACTGAAGAAGGGACCATTCGTTGTGGGACGTCAGGTAGCTTCTCAATTGCAAATATCTGTAAAAATCAGGTGTGCTCAACCCATATTTCTCTTTAACCTGGTTGAAAGATTTCAGAATCTCTCCTTCAAACAAGTCATCAATAAAAATTAAATTCTTGTTTTGCCAGGTTCGAAATCCTAGATCTTGTTGCCCTGGTTTAAAGTCTATTATATCCAAAATTTTTGAAGCTCTGGAGATAGATTGGGGAGCTTTCATATTTTTTCTAATCATGTTCAAAGTCCTTTGAGTGCTTTTCATCCATATATTCGTAATTTTGTGTTTATTCCAGATTTCGGTTGAGCAGAATACAAGGGCCTGTAAAGAAAATTTAGGGCTTGCGCTCTGTTCCAATGTCAGCCATGTTGTTTCTTTATTTTGTGTTAGCCAGCCTACACTTGCATGTAGTTGTGCCGCCCAGTAATATAATTTTAAGTCTGGCACATTAAGACCTCCAAAAGGTTTACCAGTGGTCAATTGAGTAAATTTTATTCTGGCCTTTCTCTTCTGCCAAATAAATGTAGCAATCATTTTTTGCATTTTATTTAATTTTGTTATTGGAATCCAAATAGGAAGGGCCATAAACAAATACAACAATCTGGGGAGAACATTCATTCTGATTGATTCAATCCTTCCAAAAAAGGAAAGCGGTAAAATATCCCATCTGTCCAAGTCTTTTTGAATTTGGTCCAATAGCTTCCCAAAATTTGCTTTATATAATTCGGAAACATCCACGGTAATATTGATTCCCAAATATCGGAATCCATTAGGTGACCAGTTGAAATTCACTGATTTGGATAGTTCTGAGGGCCAGGAGCCACTCAGCATCATGGCCTCTGACTTTGATTCATTTACTTTATATCCTGAGACCACACCAAAGTCCTTCAAACATTTTAGAATATTTGGAATCGAAGTTATTGGGTCTCTTATATACAGAATAACATCATCAGCATACAGTGATAGTTTGTGAGTCCTGATTTTATCCGGTATGCCTAGAATTGATGTGTCTGTTCTTATTAATTCTGCCAAGGGTTCTATACTGATAGCAAACAGGATTGGTGAAAGGCAGCAACCTTGACGAGTTCCTCTTTTCAAGGGGAAACTTTCTGACATATAACCATTAGCGCGTACTCTAGAGGTTGGACTGGAGTACAGCACCTCAAACCAACTGATAAAGTTTTCATTAAAGCCCATCTTCAATAGAACCTGTTTCAGAAATAACCAGTCCACCCGATCGAATGCCTTCTCGGCATCTAGGCCAAGAAGCATGGATGTGCAAGGGCCTTGTTGACCAATTGAAATTATATTTAGGGTACGTCTAATATTATTTATTCCGAGTCTATTGGGTATAAAGCCTGTCTGATCAGGATTGATAAGTTTATTAATAATCTTTTGTAGTCGTTTGGCCAAAATGGCACTTAAAATCTTAACGTCATTACACAGCAGACTTATTGGTCTATAAGAGGCGCATTGTGTAGGATCTTTACCTTCTTTGTGTATAACCGAGATAATTGCTTCTGCCCATGTTTTAGGTGGGTCTTTGGAGCCTAAAGCATGATTAAACACTCTGCATAAGAGTGGGATAAGTTCAGCCTGAAAGCATTTATAGAATTCTCCTGGGAATCCGTCTGCTCCTGGTGATTTATTATTTTTAAGCTTTCCTATTACAAATTTTATCTCTTCTTTTGTAATTGTCCCCACTAATGATTTAGCCTCCTCCTCGTCAAGTTTATTAAGGTTAATTTGTTGCAAAAATTGCCTAATTTTATTTAATTTGGTAGGATTAGTCTCCGAATTATATAGTTGTCTATAATATTTTGAAAATGCGTTTGCAATTTCTTTGGGATGCGATATTAGTTTTTTAGATACTGGGCACGTAATTTTTTGAACGGTTCGATTTGCTTGTGATTTTCTTAATTGAAACGCTAATAGTCTACTTGCTTTATTTCCCTGTTCATAGTATTTTTGGTTTGCGAAACGTAAAGCGCCCTCTGCTTTATAAGTTAGTAACTCATTCAGATCCCGTCTACATTTTCTAAGTTCCTGTAATACATTGTCTTCATTTGTTCTTTTATGTTTAATCTCAAGTTTCTTAATCTGTTCTTGTAAGTTTTCTTGTTTTTTCTCACGTTCTTTTTTAACTTTCGAAGAAAATGAAATAATTTTACCCCTCAAGTATGCTTTGGCTGTGTCCCATAGAATAGATGGCGAAATCTCGTCCGTATCATTAATATCTAAAAAGAAATTTAATTCGTCTTTTATATATCGGATTGTCTCTGGGTTATTTAAAAGTGATACGTTCAATCTCCATAGCTTAAAAGGTTTCTCCAGGTCGATATTTAAAGACATTATCATAGGTCCGTGATCTGAAATAGTTTGAGGTTCAATGTGACAATCCACCACTCTGTGGGTTGCTTGTTTGGGAACACAAAAGAAGTCTATTCTCGAGTGGCTTCTATGAACCCTTGAGAAGTGAGTATAGTCTCTGATCTTTGGGTGTTTTGCACGCCAAATATCAACCAGCCCCAACTCCACTAATAGACTCTTCAACGCTTTTGTTTTTGATAGTTGATATTTTTGTTCTGTTGGAAATTTGTCCACGTAATGATTCAAGACACAGTTGAAGTCTCCCCCTAAAATAATCATTCCTTTTGAGTGACCCGCTAAAATTTGGGCTAGCTCTTTAAAAAAACCCGGATTATCCTCATTTGGGGCGTAAATATTCATAATTGTAAGAGTGGTTCCTCCAACTGAACCGACCACCATTATCCAGCGGCCTTCTTTATCTTTAAGTACGTTTTCTGCTACAAAGCATAAAGAATTATGGAACAGTATTGCTACTCCTCTTTTTTTGTAGTTTCCATAAGATGCACTAAATATCTGTCCCACCCAGTCTCTCTTTAGTTTAGCATGTTCTATCTCATTTAAATGAGTTTCTTGCAGAAGCCCAATTGTACAATTCAACCTTTTTAATTGTGTTAGAATTTTTTTCCTTTTTATAACGTGGTTTACTCCATTAATATTGTAAGTAACAATTTTCAAAGTAGTCATATTTATATGAAAACAAAAAGAAAATTACATCCCTCCAGTAGTATGTTGATCTCTATGTAAGTGTCTTTAACAATCAAAATCAGTTCGCCGAAAAACAATGAATATAGTGAACAAGTAGTCAGATCTTCATCTTCACAGAACTTCCAAGTATTCCATGTGCTGCCCTTTTGGAAAACATAGGCAGCCCACTCCTGATGTAAATTGGACAGGGATAATGGTCCCCCTGGGCGGATTACACCATGTGTGTAAGCAGTAGACCCCATAGTCTCCTATTCTACTGCACCAAATGCCCGATAAAAAGAAAAAAAAAGAGAAAAAAGGGAAAAAGCAAAACACTCACTGCGAATACGCCAACCGATAGTCTATAAGTATTAATATAATATTATACCTGTATGTCCTTATTTATATTTTTAACAAGATCCACCTTTGAATAAAATGTCTGCTATACCAGGGTAGAATCAGGTAAAACATTACCGTCTCAACCCTGCTTGTGCTGATCCACCGAGTTTAGTATGGCCCTGATGTCCATGTTATCCAGGCCTGGGTCAGCCCTTCCACGTCTCCCCTGGGTCTGCCAGCTGTTGTGTAGCAACTCTCTCTCCATGACGTCCCGCTCATCCACCTCCACCGGGATCCCGAGTTCCTTCAGAGTGGATTGGGCCTCCAATAGAGAGGAGAAGGTCTTGACACCCTTTTCCAAAAACAGTCTCAGTTGAGCCGGGTATGGCGACTGTGCCTTTATATTGCGTTCCTTCAGCTTTTTAATGACTTCACGCACTTGTTTTCTTTTTCTCTGCACTTCGGTGGAGTAATCTTGGTCAAAGAACACTTTGTATCCCAGAAACTCTGTATTCCGCTGCTTCCACGCACACTGTAGTACCAGCTGCTTGACATTGAAGTCCAAAAAGCGAACTATGATGGATCTTGGTGGAGATGTCGACCCCGGCTTCGGAACTGTGGCTCTATGGGCTCTCTCAATGCAAATATCTGTACCTTCAGGAAGCTCCAGCGCAGATTTAAAAAAATCTGTAATAAACGGGATCATCTCTTTTCCTTCTGAGTCTTCCTTTATCCCATACACTCTTATATTGTTCCTGCGCATCCTATTCTCCATATCATCCAGTTTTGCGGTTATTTTGGCGTCTTTTTTGAGCAAGTAAGCTAGCACCCTTTCCTGCTGTAGGCCACGGTCTTCTGCGTTACTCACTCTCTCTTCCGCTGTGTTCAGTCTCTCTTCCAGTGCCTCGGTTCTCTTTTTTATTTCTGCAATCGATGCCTCCATCCGGGATTGGGATTCCAAAATGTCTCGTTGCGCCGTTCCAGATTCTTCTCGAAATTTGCGGAGCTCTGTTAGCATTAGCAAGTCGGTCTCTGTTTCATTCTGAGTTAAGCTAGCATCAAGTGTTAGCTGTTTCTGTGTCGTCTTCGCATCGTCACTTTTCCCCGTCTTCTGTTCTCTTCTTGTAGTCTTTTGTGACGAGGTCATTGTGGTAGCGTCTTCTGGATAAGTAGGTGGAATTAAATTCTAATAACAGGCAAATTAAGAGTTATTTCGGTCAGAGCGTCGTCTGCGAGCTCTCTACTCAGGCATGCCGGAAGCGGAAGTCCCCTTGCCCTTCTTTTGTGTTCTAAATCCACCAATGATTACTTGATAAAGAAAAATGCACACACTTGTAAAATATCTATACAAATCCTTTATTATCTTCTTATCAAGTCAATCTTGAAGTTCCCCATTAGTCATGCTGGTACTTTACCAATTTTTATCTCAGTTGTCTTGAGTAACATCACTGTCATATGCACACCATGTCAGAAACCCTTCTACAGTTCTTAGATTTAACCTTTTTATCACATCATTCCATATTTTCAGAGGTAGACTCGACCAATGGGTTGTCCTCATTCCCGTATTTTGAATTGGGGTATTGTCTGTCAGAGCAGTCTCATTAGCTTTCAGTTTTTAAATTCCTGCTGTTTTTGGGCAGCCCTGTGATAGCCCTGTGCTAAACCACCGTTTTTTTCTTGTAATGGTTCTTCTTTGTTTTTTGCCCTACCACAAGTACCTTGATATAGGTATATCCCACTCCACAAATTGCTTATCTGGAATATTAACAGGCATGGTTTTAAACAGATACAAAGCTTTGGTAATAAGTTCAATTTGGAGATTTAGGAGATAATTGATGGGTCTGTCCAAATCTTTCGGCAGAAACACCCTGAGATATGTCATAGATTCTGCCTGCCATTAAAGCTTATAATCAGACTTTATGTAATCAGCTAGCACCTGGGTCTTCTGTACATTTAATTTATACCTTGACAAAGACTCAAGTGATTTCATTAAATTGGAAGAGAGAAATGTATTTATTGTGAATTTTAGCAAATTAATTTTATTGAAAAAAAAGAAACAATTTCATTTTATCAATATATATATATACTCACCGGCCACTTTATTAGGTACCCCATGCTAGTAACGGGTTGGACCCCCTTTTGCCTTCAGAACTGCCTCAATTCTTCGTGGCATAGATTCAACAAGGTGCTGGAAGCATTCCTCAGGGAGTTTGGTCCATATTGACATGATGGCATCACACAGTTGCCGCAGATTTGTCGGCTGCACATCCATGATGCGAATCTCCCGTTCCACCACATCCCAAAGATGCTCTATTGGATTGAGATCTGGTGACTGTGGAGGCCATTTGAGTACAGCGAACTCATTGTCATGTTCAAGAAACCAGTCTGCAGGGCTGCCAACTCTCACGCATTGGCCGTGAGACACACGCATTTGACTGGTTTCACACGCGCACACGCCACACCCCCGATTTCTCACGCTGAAGTGTCAACCCGGTCGGTCAAATTTCTGAAAGATGAGTTTATCTATGTTTTTATTTGTTGAGCCACTTGTGATCGACTAGTTGTGCTTTCAGAGACTGTGAGTGGGTTCAAGAGCGCTCCCTGTCTGTGGAATTTTCAAATTGTCGCAAAATGAGAACATTTTTTTCACGAGCCATCCCAGGTGCATTTCCCCGGCTTCAGCCTTCAGCTCTGAGTATCACAGACCGTCCGTCGCTTCGTGTCCACTCTCTCTGTAAAGATGGAGGTGAGCAGCGCGGCTGGTAGTGTAGCAACTTCAGTTCATTGTAGTGGACCCGCTCTGCTGGGGGCGGTGACGCGTTGCATCCATGCGTAGACCTCCGATAAAGAGCAGCGTACGGCCACCTCTAAACTCTGTCAGAGACCAGAGACCCAAATGGGCCTCTGCGTCTGTCAGACGGTCTGAATGAGATCCATCATATCAGCGGAGGAATGACATGCACAGCAGACTATATTACACCATATACTATATTATACTATATATACTATATTACAACTCTCCAAATCTCGGACAACAGAGATGGGAGGAGTTATATTTTGAATGTGCACAAAGTTGTAAACATGAGCCGAAATCTGGTGAAACACATCTGAGCTATACTATATGTACTATAATATATATATATATATATATATATATATATATATATATATATATATACACACACGATACTGCAACGTTGGGCCACTATTGTGCATCTCTAACCTCTGCATCTCTAAATGTAACTGTAAATAATTAATTTGATGTTTTTTTAAATGAACAAATAGTCTTTATTTTCACAAAAAAGTAAAAACAGTAAGTGGGGCCAGAGGATGACAGCCAGACATTACTGAACCTTGGCACAAAGGTTAAAGGATTAGAATTTATGTAACTCAGTGGTTCTCATTCTTTAGAATTTCAGTGGTCTTAGTTGATCCCTCAACATTAATTTAACTTTGGGTCCCTGGTCCCTACACCAGGGACCCCTGGACCTGTTCACCACAGACCCAAATCTTCTCAGCTGTTGCTGACATATGCTACTGTCTCTTCATGTGGTTCATTATGTTTGGCACATTGTGTGGGTCAGTTCTTATATTATAAGAAGTTAATAATCTATATAATGTAAATGCTGAATGCCCTAAAACCTGTTGATACAACAACACAAAGGCTCCTAACCCTACAGTTTTGCACATATCATGTAAGACTTGATTTCTCCATTTTTTTTGCAAAAAAACTCTCCAGAAAGTGCCATTTAATGGTTTATTTTTCAATTTTTTTTTCCTGGGGGAGCATACCCCCAGACCCCCCTAGGGAGAGCCCCATCCCCCCACATATAACAAATCCCAATTTAAACCCTAAAGGATAAAGACCCAAAGAAATTGCTTTGTACGCAGTAAAATATGGGTTGGCCCCCCCAAATCTCACTCCAAGGTTTTGGGAAAAGTTGGCAGCCCTGAGTCTGTGATGATTCCAGCTTTATGACATGGCGCATTATCCTGCTGAAAGTAGCCATCAGAAGTTGGGTACATTATGGTCATAAAGGGATGGACATGGTCAGCAACAATACTCAGGTAGGCTGTGGCGTTGCAACGATGCTCAATTGGTACCAAGGGGCCCAAAGAGTGCCAAGAAAATATTCCCCACACCATGACACCACCACCACCAGCCTGAACCGTTGATACAAGGCAGGATGGATCCATGCTTTCATGTTGTAGACGCCAAATTCTGACCCTACCATCCGACTGTCGCAGCAGAAATCGAGACTCATCAGACCAGGCAACCTTTTTCCAATCTTCTATTGTCCAATTTCGATGAGCTTGTGCAAATTGTAGTCTCAGTTTCCTGTTCTTAGCTGAAAGGAGTGGCACCCAATGTGGTCTTCTGCTGCTGTAGCCCATCTGCCTCAAAGTTCGACGTACTGTGCGTTCAGAGATGCTCTTCTGCCCACCTTGGTTGTAACGGGTGGTTATTTGAGTCACTGTTGCCCTTCTATCAGCTCGAACCAGTCTGGCCATTCTCCTCTGACCTCTGGCATCAACAAGGCATTTCCGCCCACATAACTGCCGCTCACTGGATGTTTTTTCTTTTTCGGACCATTCTCTGTAAACCCTAGAGATGGTTGTGCGTGAAAATCCCAGTAGATTAGCAGTTTCTGAAATAATCAGACCAGCCCTTCTGGCACCAACAATCATGCCACCTTCAAAGTCACTCAAATCACCTTTCTTCCCCATACTGATGCTCGGTTTGAACTGCAGGAGATTCTCTTGACCATGTCTACATGCCTAAATGCACTGAGTTGCCGCCATGTGATTGGCTGCTTAGAAATTAAGTGTTAACGAGCAGTTGGACAGGTGTACCTAATAAAGTGGCCGGTGAGTGTATGTCTTTTGGCTTGACAACAAGCTCAGAACCCCCCAGGACAGTGAAAATTCATGCTTGATTAATAATTGGTGATGTAGGAAAAAGTCATTTATTATTGAAAAAAATACACACAAAGCAAAAATAATTACAATTCAATTTCTTTAGTGTTGTAATTAAAATTAATTTATTACAATTAAATGATCAAATTTAATTCAAACAGTTCAAACCAATTGACCTGCGTGTGTGGGAGGAAACCGGAGCACCCGGAGGAAACCCACGCAGACATGGGGGCTGTATTCACACAGCCACCATGCCGCCCTAAGAGGGAAGGCAAATCAACTGCAAAACATCTGGGAACATGACATGTGTTTATGCATCCTTCACAAAATACTGTTCATATTGTAATGTAATACTTATATAATAACATATTATTTATTCCATCACCCTCTGCACTATGCTCCATAATTAAAATATTAATAACTATCTTCATTATAATTTACTACTGCATTCTTTGCACACTGTCTCAACCTGTCTATATTATTTATAGTGTGTATATATTGTTTGTTTTGTATGAGTAAGCACAATGTAAGCAATACAAATCAAAGCAAAATTCCTATTTGGAATCCTAATTTGGTAAGCTAAATTCAGGCAAATTCAGATGTTTTGTGATTGATTTACCTTCATCTCTATCTGTGTTACCGTGAACCCTGAAGCTGTACAGACAGGTGTAGTCTGCGTTTCCCCAGTTGTTGTCAATCTATAGCTTCACATATCGGAAGACTCCTTTGTCTGGATTCTGGGAAGAGTCAGAGAGAGAAATGATGAAATCCTCGTCTATAATACAGTTTGTTTGAGTACCACAGTGTGCAGCCATTAACATGGGAAGGAAGAACTTTCATTCTCAGAAGAATCTCTGCTTATTATTCTATACATGTTCATAGAAGTTATACTGTCATATCATACTTACAGGCAGCCTAAAGGTCTGAAATGCTGCGCCGTCTTGATCATAGACCAGTGTTCCCAAATAGGTTCCTTCCTCAGTAGCAGTCCTCATTCCCTGGGGAGGAAAAAGAGATGAACTGAACCTTTTGTTGTGCACTGTGTGAATAAACAAGTATGCTGGACATTTCCAGTGGTGGAATGTAACTACTTCAGAACAAATGTTAAGGTACTTACTCCACTACATCATCTGCACATCATCACAGCTTTAGTTTCTAGTTACTTTAGAGATTAAGATGTCGGCACACAGAACTCATAGTAGTATCAAATCTGATGTTTTTATATAAATGAAACTACCCATCAATTAGATTGATTAAAACACGGAACTGTTTGAATCATTTCCGGTTTCTAAAATGTGAGGATTTTTTTCTGCATTGGGTACTTTTACTTTTAATACTTGAGGTACATTTTCCTGATGGTACTTACATAATTTTACTTAAGTAACTTTTTCAATGCAGGACTTTTACTTGTAACAGAGTATTGTGTGGTATTAGTACTTTCACTTTAGTAAAGGCTCTGAATACTTCTTCCACCACTCGACATTTCAAGAGACATTTTCTGTTATTATCAAGGATAATAACTAAAAATGTGTGACTTACATAGATAGAAAATTTCCTCGGTGCACTGGCGATGGATTCATATGGGGACTGGCTCTTTGTTATGTGGCCGAGTGTCACGCTAGTGATGGACACTGGGTGGGACAGCAAGATAAACAAATGCCCTTGGTCACCTGAAAAGGGCCAGCATTGTCCAGGAAGTAATGATGATTGTCCCTGAGGGGAGAAAATTTAACATTTTAGTCTCCACAGTTTATAAACCATAACCGTTTCTCCATGTTATTTCATTTCAAATAACAGAAGTTTTAAAACTGTGATTGCAATACAGTATTAGACTATCTTTGCATGTTCCTACCTGGATTACTCTCCGCTGAGTTTTGGATGAATACGACCAGCTGTATATCTTATCCCATATCCCAAATCCTGGAGGCCAATATGTATCCGAAGATAAATGATGTAAAACCCTGGCACCTGCATTCACACACATCAAAGACACACATACTAAGTTAGAAATGGAGCTCCAAACAAGTTCCACCATAAAGCGTGTGTATAAACCCTGATGAGACAGATGAGGATGACTCACCTTGCGATTCTAGCATTGCCAATCGCCGTTTAGCTTTTCGCTGACACTATGTTTAAACTACGAGAAGTAAACTTTGATTTGCAGAAAATTAACGTTAGCATGTTTTACCATAGCTAGCTAAGTGTCAAGCTAACGTTACAGACAATTTACGTGGTAACTTCAGATACATTTACTTTGCAATGTGACTCTTCTATTTTATATAATCATAGACTATATGGGACAAAGATATACTTAAAACCTAGTGAAGCTAAATCTTACCTTGAATTATTCAGCAGCAGTTGCAACCACATTGGCGGTAAAAGTGGTTAGCTAAAGTTACGGTAGAGCAGCGTTGCTAGCTCTCAGCTAACATCAGTCAGATCCCGCCCATAGACTGTATATCCCGCCCACCGGTCTGTGGCTCCTCTCTCACTCCGCCCTCTCCTCTAAAATCGTCACATCCGCAACCACGATGGCTGCGCCCATTAACGCAAACTTAAAGACTCATTTCTGATCTCCACAAACCAATGGGTGACGTCACACATGCGCTGTCCATTAATATTAACGGTCCATGTATTTAATACATTTGAAATTGAGGAGGACTGATGAGACCTGGAAAGGACTTTGTAATTTGGTGCTATTTATAAAAGAAATGGACAGTGTTAAATTTCCAATTAATTCAATCCAATATGTTTCTAGAGAAATTTGTCTAGAGGCAATTTACAATTCAATATTGCTTTCAAAATTTCGTCTGGTTCGAAAATCCATTGTAAATTTTAGAAATAAATTCTGTTAGGCTTTGTGATCTATAAGCTGAGTAAAATGCATTCATCTTGCCCTTCTTTTGTGTTTCTTCTAAATCCACCAATGATTACTTTATAAAGAAAAATGCACACTGTTGGGTTTTTAACCCTGTGAATGCTGGATGACGAGTATTAGCCGCTTCAGGGCTCCTATCAGAGAGCACGAGTCATCAGATGGAGTTCAACTTTTTAATTGGTGGAGTGTAGACAGGCAGTCACAAGCTGTACAATGTTGCTTGTATGAATGAAAAACTGAATGAAGACTCAAAGACTCAAGTGATTTCATTAAATTGGAAGAGAGAAATGTATTTATTGTGAATTTTAGCAAATTAATTTTATTGAAAAAAAAGAAACAATTTCATTTTATCAATATATATATGTCTTTTGGCTTGACAACAAGCTCAGAACCCCCCAGGACAGTGAAAATTCATGCTTGATTAATAATTGGTGATGTAGGAAAAAGTCATTTATTATTGAAAAAATACACACAAAGCAAAAATAATTACAATTAATTTTCTTTAGTGTTGTAATTCAATTTAATTTATTACAATTAAATGACCCAATTTAATTCAAACAGTTCAAACCAAATGACCTGCGTGTGTGGGAGGAAACCGGAGCACCCGGAGGAAACCCACGCAGACATGGGGGCTGTATTCACACAGCCACCATGCCGCCCTAAGAGGGAAGGTAAATCAACTGCAAAACATCTGGGAACATGACATGTGTTTATGCATCCTTCACAAAATACTGTTCATATTGTAATGTAATACTTATATAATATAATATTATTTATTCCATCACCCTCTGCACTATGCTCCATTATTAAAATAATAATAACTATCATCATTATAATTTACTACTCTATTCTTTGCACTCGTCATTGCACTACTGTCTCAACCTGTCTATATTATTTATAGTGTGTATATATTGTTTGTTTTGTATGAGTAAGCACAATGTAAGCAATACAAATCAAAGTAAAATTCCTATTTGGAATCCTAATTTGGTAAGCTAAATTCAGGCAAATTAAGATGTTTTGTGATTGATTTACCTTCACCTCTATCTGTGTTACCGTGAACCCTGAAGCTGTACAGAAAGGTGTAGTCTGCGTTTCCCCAGTTGTTGTCAATCTATAGCTTCACATATCGGAAGACTCCTTTGTCTGGATTCTGGGAAGAGTCAGAGAGAGAAATGATGAAATCCTCGTCTATAATACAGTTTGTTTGAGTACCACAGTGTGCAGCCATTAACATGGGAAGGAAGAGCTTTCATTCTCAGAAGAATCTCTACTTATTATTCTATAGAAGTTATACTGTCATATCATACTTACAGGCAGCCTAAAGGTCTGAAATGCTGCGCCGTCTTGATCATAGACCAGTGTTCCCAAATAGGTTCCTTCCTCAGTAGCAGTCCTCATTCCCTGGAGAGGAAAAAGAGATGAACTGAACCTTTTGTTGTGCACTGTGTGAATAAACAAGTATGCTGGACATTTCCAGTGGTGGAATGTAACTACTTCAGAACAAATGTTAAGGTACTTGTACTTTACTTTTTCAAACCACTTTCTATTTCTACTTTACTACACATCAGAGAGAATATTCTACTTTTTTACTCCACTACATCATCTGCACATCATCACAGCTTTAGTTTCTAGTTACTTTAGAGATTAAAATGTCGGCAACCAGAGCTCATAGTAGTATCAAATCTGATGTTTTTATATAAATTAAACTACCCATCAATATAATGGCCTACATCTTAAATATTAGATGATTAAAACAAGAAACCGTTTGAATCATTTCCGGTTTCTAAAATGTGAGGATTTTTTTCTGCATTGGGTACTTTTACTTTTAATACTTGAGGTACATTTTCCTGATGGTACTTACATAATTTTACTTAAGTAACTTTTTCAATGCAGGACTTTTACTTGTAACAGAGTATGTTTACAGTGTGGTATTAGTACTTTCACTTTAGTTAAGGCTCTGAATACTTCTTCCACCACTCGACATTTCAAGAGACATTTTCTGTTATTATCAAGGATAATAACTAAAAATGTGTAACTTACATAGATAGAAAATTTCCTCGGTGCACTGGCGATGGATTCATATGGGGACTGGCTCTTTGTTATGTGGCCGAGTGTCACGCTAGTGATGGACACTGGGTGGGACAGCAAGATAAACAAATGCCCTTGGTCACCTGAAAAGGGCCAGCATTGTCCAGGAAGTAATGATGATTGTCCCTGAGGGGAGAAAATTTAACATTTTAGTCTCCACAGTTTATAAACCATAACCGTTTCTCAATGTTATTTCATATCATATAACAGAAGTTATAAAACTGTGATTGCAATACAGTATTACAGTATTAGACTATCTTTGCATGTTCCTACCTGGATTACTCTCCACTGAGTTTTGGATGAATACGATCAGCTGTATATCTTATCCCATATCCCAAATCCTGGAGGCCAATATGTATCCGAAGATAAATGATGTAAAACCCTGGCACCTGCATTCACACACATTAAAGACACACATACTAAGTTAGAAATGGAGCTCCAAACAAGTTCCACCATAAAGCGTGTGAGGATGACTCACCTTGCGATTCTAGCATTGCCAATCGCCTTTTAGCATTTTGCTGACACTATGTTTAAACTACGAGAAGTAAACTTTGATTTGCAGAAAATTAACGTTAGCATGTTTTACCATAGCTAGCTAAGTGTCAAGCTAACGTTACAGACAATTTACATGGTAACTTCAGATACATTTACTTTGCAATGTGACTCTTCTATTTTATATAATCATAGACTATATGGGACAAAGATATAGGCAAGGCAAGGCAAGGCAGCTTTATTTGTATAGCACATTTCAGCAACAGGGCAATTCAAAGTGCTTTACACAAAATCAGTTAAACAGATAAAACACAAGTAAAAACAGTTAAAAATCATAAGCATTAAAAACCGGTAAAACACATGAATAGACAGTTAAAAACAAAGAGAAACATAAAACACAAGAATAAAATTTACAGTGCAGCATAAGAAATTTAAAGAAATGATTAGTCATTTAAAGAAAGGCAGCATCAAATAGAAAGGTCTTCAGCCTTGATTTAAAAGAACTGAGAATAGCAGCGGATCTACAGGTTTCTATGGGGCGCCGTTGGAAAAGCAGCTCGTGCTGAAAATAACAGCAACATTTTGTCACATTTAGCTTTAAATAATGTTTAAATAACTGGTATGAAATTTTGAGGGTCACTTTCTTGCACATTTACAACAATATTTGTCAACTTGGAAATATTTTAAATAGTTAAATCCAAATATTAAATGTTACACCTAAATGTTAAATGTTAAATCTATATGCTAAATCTAAATCTAAATGTTAAATCTAAATCTAAATGTTAAATCTAAATCTAAATGTTAAATCTAAATATTAAATCTAAATCTAAATGTTAAATCTAAATATTAAAACTAAATCTAAATGTTAAATCTAAATCTAAATGTTAAATCTAAATATTAAATCTAAATCTAAATGTTAAATCTAAATCTAAATGTTAAATCTAAATCTAAATGTTAAATCTAAATATTAAATCTAAATCTAAAAGTTAAATCTAAATCTAAATGTTAAATCTAAATCTAAATGTTAAATCTAAATGTTTCGGGTGAAACTAAATATTTAGCTAATATGCAAATTAATGTCGGTAACCGGAAGTACCAAAATAAAAGCTCGAGGAGGTCAGTGTATGTTTATAGTGTCAAATAACGAATATAAATCCTCTCATTGGGAGATATGGACTCTTGAACTTGGATAACCGTGAAAATAGCTACCTAAAATAATAAACACAGTTGGGGAAAACTGTATTTGAACCATTCATTCATTCACCATTCATAAAAGTGACACTAAAAACTCCAAGTACTCTTCAAATACAGTTTTCCCCAACTGTGTTTATTATTTTAGGTAGTTATTTTCACGGTTATCCAAGTTCAAGAGTCCATATCTCCCGATGAGAGGATTTATATTCGTTATTTGACACTATAAACATACACTGACCTCCTCGAGCTTTTATTTTGGTACTTCCGGTTACCGACATTAATTTGCATATTAGCTAAATATTTAGTTTCACCCGAAACATTTAGATTTAACATTTAGATTTAGATTTAACATTTAGATTTAGATTTGACATTTAGATTTAGATTTAATATTTAGATTTAACATTTAGATTTAGATTTAGATTTAACATTTAGATTTAGATTTAATATTTAGATTTAACATTTAGATTTAGATTTAACATTTAGATTTAGATTTAACATTTAGATTTAGATTAACATTTAGATTTAGATTTAGCATATAGATTTAACATTTAACATTTAGGTGTAACATTTAATATTTGGATTTAACTATTTAAAATATTTCCAAGTTGACAAATATTGTTGTAAATGTGCAAGAAAGTGACCCTCAAAATTTCATACCAGTTATTTAAACATTATTTAAAGCTAAATGTGACAAAATGTTGCTGTTATTTTCAGCACGAGCCGCTTTACAAACGGCGCCCCATAGGTTTCTGGGAGTTTATTCCAGATATCAGGGGCATAGAAACTGAAAGCTGCTATATACTTAATATACTTAAAACCTAGTGAAGCTAAATCTTACCTTGAATTATTCAGCAGCAGTTGCAACCACATTGGCGGTAAAAGTGGTTAGCTAAAGTTACGGTAGAGCAGCGTTGCTAGCTCTCAGCTAACATCAGTCAGATCCCGCCCATAGACTGTATATCCCGCCCACCGGTCTGTGGCTCCTCTCTCACTCCGCCCTCTCCTCTAAAATCGTCAGATCCGCAACCACGATGGCTGCGCCCATAAACGCAAACTTGACGACTCATTTCTGATCTCCACAAACCAATGGGTGACGTCACACATGCGCTGTCCATTAATATTAACGGTCCATGTATTTTTTGATTGATTGATTGATTGATATCTTTATTTCGAACATGCAAGAGAAAGTGTATAAAATTAAAAATAATAATAAAAAGAAAAAAAAAAATTGGAGAGAAACATAACAAACAAAGTATCCTTCTTTAACATCCCTCTATGCGAAAAGGAGTAGGAAGAAGTAAAACTTATGTACTCCTACCCCTTTAATTCTTGCATTGCTTTACAATATTCATAATTATGTTGCTATATATATATACACATACCTACACAGATACATACACACATATGTACATATACACACACATACACATACATACATATATACATACATACATATACACATACATATACATACACATACACATATATACACATATACACACACACACACACATATATATATATATATATATACACACATATATACATACATACACACACACACACATACCCTCATATATATATAAATAAATAAACAAAACAAAAAACACAAACAAAACTTTCTACAGTGCTTCTTTATACTTTCTAAAACTAATTTCTTTGTACATTTTTTTGAAAAGGAATATGTTTGGGCATTGCTTTAGGTTCTCATTTAGTTTGTTCCACAATTTAACTCCGCACATTGATAAACATAATCTTTTCCTTGATGTTCTACATCTATTAATCTTAAAATTTCCTCTTCCCCTTAAATCGTACCCTCCCTCCCTTTCAGAGAACATCTTTTGAATATTCCCAGGCAATAGGCTATTTCTTGCTTTGAACATGAATACTGCAGTTTGATATTTAATTAAATCATGGTATTTTAGCAATTTAGACATTAGAAATAATGAATTTGTATGATCCCGAAATCCGGCGTTGTGAATGATTCTTATTGCTCTTTTTTGCATAATGACTAGTGGCTGTAGTGAGGGTTGATAAGTGTTTCCCCAAACCTCTACACAGTAATTAAAATAAGGTAACAGTAGTAGTAGTAGTAGTAGTAGTAGAATTTAATACATTAGAAACTGAGGAGGACTGATGAGACCTGGAAAGGACTTTGCAGTTTGGTGCTATTTATAAAAGAAATGGACAGTGTTAAATTTCCAATTAATTCAATCCAATATGTTTCTAGAGAAATTTGTCTAGAGGCAATTTACAATTCAATATTGCTTTCAAAATTTCATCTGGTTTGAAAAACCATTGTAGATTGTAGAAATAAATTCTGTTAGGCTTTGTGATCCATAAGCTGAGTAAAATGCATTCATCTTGCCCTTCTTTTGTGTTTCTTCTAAATCCACCAATGATTACTTGATAAAGAAAAATGCACACATTTGTAAAATATCTATACAAATCCTTTATTATCTTCTTATCCAGTCAATCTTGAAGTTCCCCATTAGTCATGCTGGTACTTTACCAATTTTTATCTCAGCTGTCTTAAGTAACATAACTGTCATAAAACCTGGCTCACCCAAAACTTCCTAAAATTAAAGAGTAATAAAACGGAGGTTCTCCTCATTGGCACCAAAGCCACTCTTTCCAAAACAGACAATTTTTCTCTGACAATTGACAACTGCTCCGTCTCACCATCCCCCAAGGTCAAAGGGGTGATAGAATGCAAAACCGATTTTACCTTGTCATAGGTGAATAACGACAGTTCAGTGGGTAAATAGGACATACATAAAAGCTCAAAATCCCATTGACTTGCCTTTCCTCTGAAAATCTCACATTTTGAAACTGCCGCTGAAAACGGGCAAATCCCATCAAAGCTAAAAGATGACGTCAGAATCTCAGAACCTGTAGCTTTGTCACGCCCATGGATGTATTAGGAGAACAGTCACGCCCCAACATTTACATACAGGCCACTGACCTGAGACCAGTTCCCAATGTAGCTAGCGTTAGGTCAATTAGATGTCCGACTGAGAACGCTGCTTGTGTACTCTGACGGGATTTACTAAGAAGAAAGTTTGGAATATTTTCCAGGATAATGACAATGAACCAGGGTCGTAAATGCAGAGTTCCAGGCTGTACAGGGAATGGAGACACTTCTCATAGTCTTTCCAAGGAAGCAAACACTCGACGGGCAGGGCAGATGTTTATAAGGAGATACCAGGGAAATTTTTCCCCAGAGACAGTTTTCCACACTTTGGACAATTTAAAGCAGGATTTGCTAAGCTGCTGTTGCTGTTCCGACTGTATGGTCATCCCAACCACAAGCTGTAAGTATGATTTTGTCGCTAACAGTAACATTAGCAATGCTAACGTATCCTGTAGCTAGCATAGGCTGAATGTGTGTCGATCAACTGTAATGGCAAAGGGGCTAACATTTCATTTTCTTACTGTTCCATTCAAATAAATACCCTGTGTTGTCATGTAGCTACATCTATAGTTCACGATGCATGTTTGTCCACTTTGGCAGGTTAATTTTTATGGTATTTCAGCAAATGAGCTAACTGCAGCTGAGTAGAATCCTGATAGTTTGGTTGCTAGCTAAGCTGTAACGTTACTCAGCTAGCTAGCTAGCTATGTCATCCCGTTAGCTTCGACAACAGAACTGGAAACGTTATCATTTCATATGATATCTAGTCAATCTCGTGAAAACGGTGTGTATATAGACTGCAATGTATTGATTTGCAGTTTTTTTTATTTCAGAGTACATCACAAGAACGACAAGACACGAAAGATGCAGCTTTCCAAACAGATGCTCCGAGTGTGGCATCTCGGGGGACACAACTGTCTCATATGACATTAAGTGTAGCTCTCTTCACGACAACACAGACACAGGTTGGTTCTTTTGAACGGGCGTTTATTGCCAGCTTCTTTGTTTCTTTGGGCAATGCATCCACTTCACGCCGTGAGAACTATATGAATGAACATAGTAAGCACGTAAAATAAATTAAACATTACATCGTTAAACAAAGGTACAAATTGTGCTTGCAGCAAATATAGAAGTGCACATGTAAGACAAAATACCTCGTTGGCTGCTTGTCCTGAAAAGAGTTCTGTAAGTCCTCAAAGTGTCTTATAGTTCGCCTTAGCCAGTGTAACTCTAACTTAACTTTTTGAGCAGTGTAACATGCGCTAACACTAGACTTGTTAGGTCCATCAACAAATTCCGTCGTAGCGGAAACCACAACCACACTTAAGTTCCGAGTAAATAAAAAACACAATAGACCAAATCTTAGAATATAACATCTACAGTACTTTACATTAAACACATTTTCTATTTATTAAGTGCATAGAATACATATTAAAATTAAATTTACTATTTACTTGTGCGTAATTATGCATCATAGCATCACATATTTAAACAGCACTTACACTCCCACCAAATCACTCATTAACTTAAAATGTGGGATTTCCTCTACCAAAAATTATGAAAATAATAAAAAAAATTTCAGTCTGAATACATGTGACTATATGTATGTGACTTTAGTTAGCCTCTAGTAAGGTAACTACCTTGTGGATAGGTCTTTCAAGGTAAACTGATCAAGTGTGTGGTTTACCCTTTTCAAATGTAGTGTCACTGATAAGCAGCTTAAACTTTCGCACCAAGCCGTCTGCACTGGGGTAAGTTTCCACAACCCTGGCAAGCTTCCACTCGTTTCTTGGTGAGCTGTCATCTTGGAGAATCACAATGTCATCTACTTGTGAGTTTCGTGATGTTCTTTGCCATTTCTGGCGTTGTTGTAGGTTTAGCAGGTATTCTTGTTTCCATCTTCGCCAGAATTCATTGGCTAGGAACTGCACTTTTTTCCACCTTTTACATAGATATAGGTCTTCTTTGCTGAACTGGCCAGGTGGGGGAAGAATGATTGATGATTTCATGGTTAGTATGTGGTTGGGAGTGAGAGGTTCTGGACCAGTAGGATCATTAAGATGTTCAGCACTTAGTGGCCTGCTATTTATAATAGACATTGTTTTGTAAAGGAATGTCCTTGGAGTTGTGGTGTCAAGTCTGCTTTCGGACTTGTCGAGCATGGTAGTCAGAATGCTCCGAATTGTTCGAATTTGGCGCTCCCACTAGGGGTGCACGATATTGAAAAAAATGTGATATTGCGATATCGATAATGAATATTGCGATATCAATGTTAATTTCGATATTTTTAAACATATGTAAAATTACAAAAGTTATGGGAAAACGCATAAAAATAGATTAATAACAATTAAAACAAATTTTTACAACACAAGGTTTATTTCAACAGACAGTCATATTGGACTGGTACAACATGAATAAATAAATAATAACCATGTCTACTACAGAACAGGACATGTTTTACTGGTTGTACAGTATAAAATAAATAAATGAGCGTGTTTATAGAACAGAAAATGTTATTTAGACGTGGGTTAATAGGAAAGATGTGTTTTCAGAAAACAAAGTTTGGTTAAACAACAATGAACAGCGTGTAATTTAACATATGTTCGTACACACACACACACACACACACACACACACACACACACACACACACACCACACACCTCGGCAACGTTAGCTAATGTCCGCTAGCATACAAACGGGCTAACTATAGCCAGTTAGCTTTTTTATAACGTAACAAAAACCCACCCATCTCGTAGGCGCAAAGCTTATTTCATGTGATACAATGATGGCTCCAACTAACGCCACAGGTCTTATGTTGACAACGTGGACGCAGATATAGGAAACTCCGAAGGCAGCCGTAATATTTACCTAGCGTTAGTAAGCTAGGCTAACGCTGGTGCGCTAACGTTAGTAAACACCGGCGTAGCGTTAGCTAACGTTAGCTGTCTGAACTTGTAAAAAGCCGAACAATATCCCCACCTGGACTGTGTTTCACTTTCCCTCCAATATTATCATCAACATAATAAAGACACTTGGACTCGGTCCAGACCAAAAGTCATATTGGGCCAGACCAGTGGCCGAGTCCGAGACAAGTCCGAGTCCAAATACTAGCGAGTCCGAGACAAGTCCGAGTCCATAGAAAAACGGTCTCAAGTCCAAGACCGGACTCGAGTACTACAGCCCTGAATACATGTATTAGCACTTTGTATCTATTAAAACAAGTTACAGCAACAAATACTAATGAAAAAGAAATAAAGGTTTATTTAAATGGGTCTATATTTTTCAGTTTTATTGCAATGTGTCACATAAAATAAATATATGATTGTGTCAGCTTCGAGATCTATACAATATGTCAGTGTATACACTAATAAAAATCCTATCCCTTATACATTTAATGAAAGTTACAAATAATTTAATAATTACCAACAGCATTGTGCAACAGGTGTCCAAAACATTGTAGCCTCTGCTATTTGTTGCGTTCCGCAGCCTTCTTTATATTGCTCTCGTGGTCAGGCGTTAGAGCCACCTGATGCTCTGGACGCAACTTTACTTTTGGCCTCTAAAGTTTCCTCTTCATCCTGTTATTTTGTCTTCTCCCTGAGCAACACTCATTTTCTTACTTTTGTGTTCTTTCTTTTGCTCCCTTCGCTCTCTCTTCTTTAAGTCTTTTCTTTTCTTTCGCTTTGTTTTGTCTCTGTCTATTTCTTCACTGATTTATGTTCCAGCGGAGGCGCGACGCTAGCCTGGCTCCGCCCTCCTACGCACTTCCGCTCAATTTTTATTTTCCTTCAGAACTCCGTCTGCGTGTCGGACGGGACGCATAAAAAAAGAATTATCGCGAGACTTTCGATAATGATATCGAGCAACGTGATATCGCGATAACGATACTGATTCGATATATTGTGCATCCCTAGCTCCCACACTCCACCCATATGACTTGCTGATGGGACGTTCATCACAAATTCACAACCGATTGCTCGTTGACGTTCTTGATCCATCTCCTTAAGCAACTCAGAAAACACTCTCTTGGCACCCACGAAATTTGTTCCCTGATCACATCTCAATTGGCGTACAGGACTTCTGATTGCCATAAGCGTTTGAAGTGCATTTATAAAGGCGTCTGTTGTCAAGTCATCCAGTGTCTTAATATGTACTGCTCTAGAACATAAGCAGGTAAACAACAATCCATATCGTTTTAATTCCTTTCTTCCTTCCTTTACGATGAAGGGGCCGAAACAGTCAAGACCACAGTAAATAAAGGGAGGTGATGTCTCTGTTCTCTCTTCTGGCAGATCTGCCATTTGTTGAACTTCTGTAGTTCTTCTGTATCTCCTACATTGCACACACTTATAAATGTGTGAGGAGACTACATTACCACATCCCAAGATCCATATTCCATTTGCACGCAACTCGTTCATAGTCATGCCTCTTCCTTGGTGACAAACACGCTCGTGATGATGTTTGACAAGCAGCGCTGACACATGAGATTTTTTCGGAAGTATTGCGGGATGTTTTACGTCGTGATGCAAGGCTGATTGTCACTGCTCTGGACCAGTCAGAGAACTTACTGAAGTGGTTTGCTATTGAATTTACTTCTTCCGTCCTGACTGTGTGGACATGGGTTTTGCGAAGCTCGGGGTCGGTTGCTTCTACTTCTCCCACCATTTGCCTTTCACATGGTAGGCTCGGCTGCCAAAGAAAATTGGGTCCTTTCAGCCAGTTAGACTCTTTCAGCTGAATTGCACTCAGTCCTCTTGAGGCGCTGTCGGCTGGATTATTTTCAGAACTGACATGTCGCCATTGTTCAGGATTTGTGCTTGATTTTATACGTTGGATCCGGTTTGCTACAAAGGTGTGAAATCTCTTGGCGTCGTTGTTCACATAGCCGAGGACCACCTTTGAGTCTGTCCAAAAACACTCTTGCAGGTGTTATGAAATTCATAACTTACATCGCGTTCGTTCGGATTTCTGAGGAAAAGGAGGCTGAGGGTCGAATTGAGAATTAATGAAGGTTTAATGCAACAGCAGTGATGAAGATGATAAGACAAAGACAATCAGACAAAACAAAGTAACACTGCAGCTGACAGCGGACTGATCCACGCTCCTCCTGACGGAGTCACGTAAAAAGCAGTCTTGAATATCCGTAAAAGACTCATTTATGCCCTGCACCTGGGGGCGGTTCCTTTTCACCTGGTGCTTTCAAATCCATTCTCATTGGTCCGTTGTTGTCATGACAGCAGATCTAGTGCATCTTTGCGGTCCAATCGGGAAGGACATGCTCTAACCCCCTCCTTTGGGGTAGTTTTCACACACATAGATCAAACGTGAATTATCATGTTAGTGAGAAAGTCTAACATAATACAGTGAATCAGCATTCCAGTGTCTTATCTCAGTCTAGGACACCAGGTGGTGGAAGACAGGAGGTTTCTTCCTTCTTGTGGAGCAAATGGTGTCCTTCTAAATGTTAATTGTCTTTTGTTCTAAACCATATGGCAGAGACCGTGGGAGAGAGGGGGGTAGGTGAGAGAACAGAAAGGCTTGTTTGATCTACCTTTCTTGAGACAGACAATGGTAATTTACACAGCATGATATGGAGCCCACACCACTGATTAAAATCATCTTTTCAAACCCTACTGCAGCATACATCTTAAAACATGAGAACATGTATAATTACATAGTATTGAAACATTTAAACTTTATTTTATTCAACACAGGTTTTCAATCTCAAGCTCTCTTTTGGCGAGGTCACCATTTCGGACCGAAGTCACAGCTGACGACAATTCAAGTCTTGGGATAGTTGTTTGCTTGGTAGGGGCTACTCTTGCCTTCCCCATGATGAGTGAACAACTAATCTGTCCTGTCTCACTTATGGCTCGAAGATATGAGCATGCACCATATCCATTGAGACTTGCATCTGAAAAGTTGTGAAGCTCATATTGCTTAACCTTGCCAAAGCTTGATGGAATGTAGCTTCTTGGAATCTTTAGAGCTGCGAGGTGAGGCAAATCCTTGAGCCATGACTCCCATCCTGGCAAAATGTGCTCTGGGAGATCTTCGTCCCAGCCTACTTTGTCTCTGCATAACGTTTGAAGGATCTGTTTGCCGACTAGTATGAAATGAGCCACAAACCCCAATGGATCATAAACTGAGGCAACAGTAGCGAGAACCCCTCTCCTTGTCAGTGGATTTTCCTTGACTATGACCCTAAATTGGAATTCATCAGCTTCAACGCACCACTGAACTCCGAGTGCTCGCTCGATGTGAAGATCTCCTAGTGCCATGTCTAGATCTTTGGCCTGGGCACGTTCTGAAAGTGGTATTGCAGTAATAACTTCTTTGTCATTTGACACAAACTTGTGTAGCCGAAGGTTTCCTGTTCTGCACAAGGCTCTTGACTCCTCCACCAGGTGTATGGCTTTGGCAGATGACCATACACTTATTAGGCCATCATCAACGTAAAAGCTTCTCTGGATGAACTTAATGGACTCTTCGCTGAACCTTCCACGACCCTGAGATGCCAGATGCTTAAGTCCAAAGTTGGAGCAGCCAGGGGAAGAAGCTGCCCCAAAGAGGTGCACTCTCATTCTGAACACTGACGGGTTGGAGTCCAGATCACCTTTGTCCCACCAGAGAAACCGTAGGTAGTCTTGATGTTCCTTTGCAACGTGAAACTGGTGAAACATCTTCTCAACGTCACACATTATGGCAACTGGACCCTTTCTAAATCGACATAAAACTCTGACTAATGTGTTAGTCAAGTCTGGTCCGGTCAAGAGATGATCATTTAGGGAAGTTTCTTGGTAGCGTGCAGAACAGTCGAAAACCACACGAATCTTCCCTGGTTTGTGGGGGTGGTAAACTCCGTGGTGTGGAATGTACCACGCTGGTTCGTTATTGAGGTCGGGTTGTGGGACCTTCTCCGCATCACCACGAGTTATAATGTCGTTCATGAAACAGACATAATCCTCACAGTACTGCTTATTTTTCCTCAGTCTTCGCTCTAATGAGATGAGCCTATGAACTGCACATTGTTTATTGTCCGGTAGATTTGGTTTGTCAGTCTTGAAAGGAAGCGGGAGCTCATAATGGCCGTCTTCCTTCTGCCTTATGCCTTCTTTCGCCTTAAGCAAGAAGAGAAGGTCTTCCTGAGAAACTGGGTTATCATCTGTAGTGTGATCTGTAAAGTCAGATTCAAGGACCTTGATCATGTCTGTTGAGTTGAACTCTTTGACTCGAGTTTTGCAGACAAAGTGTACTTCTTTCTTCAGCTCCGCGGATGGTTGCACGGCAGGTGTCACTTGTCGCACTATGATCCTGTGACTGAGTCCTATTGCATTGCTGTAGTCACTTGTTGGATTCAAGCAGCCGACAATGCTCCAGCCGAGATCGGTTCTCTGTGCGTATGGAAGATTTTTTCACCACACAGAATCTCTCTTGGAAGAAGGGCTTAATGACAATTATAGCCTATCAGCAGACCTACTTCACAGTCCAGTGGTGGTGGAATCTTGTCCGCTAATTGCTTCAGATGAGGCAATTTTAGAGCTGTTTCAGTGGTTGGAATATGCGATCTGTCTGCAGGAATAAATTCTCGTGTGAAAAGTGGTGGCAGCGGGATCCTTTTCTCTAAGTTGTATCCTCTCACTTGTAGACTTGTCAGTTTATGGCTTGGTATGACTGTTGACCTTGAAGACATCGTGGACAGACGCAAGCTGACACTTTCCTTGTATGTGTTGAGCGCATGGGCCACTTTGTCTAGGAAGAAGGTTGTATCGCTCTGTGTGTCTAAGAGCGCGTAGACTAGAACTTCTTGATCCGGCTGTTTAATGGATGAAACCCAGACTGGTACAATTGGGGACGTTTGTGTGTTCAGGCCTTCTTGTACGACTCTGTTGGTAGTTGCTGTTGCAGCTATTTCTTTAGCAACTGTTCCGTCCTTTGAGTTGTCGTCTCTACTTGGGAGTGTTGACCTTTGCTTGAATTTGTCATCGTGCAAACATGTTGGATGTCTCTTCTGACATATTTCACATGTGCCTTTGTTATCACACATTTTTGAGTAATGGCCGGTCTCCAAACATCCAAAGCAAAGTTTTTCTGCTTGCACAAATTTAACACGATCTTGAACTGTCCTTTCAACAAACTTCCTGCATTTACCAAGGGCGTGTCCTGTTCTTTTGCAGAAGACGCATGAGATGTTGCTCTGTGTTGTGTTTGTGGACAGTGTTTTTGCTTGAATGGTTTGACTTCGCGGCTGCTTTGTTTTCTCTGTTTCCATACTCTTAAGAGCTTGTATTGACAAAATAGGATCACAAGCGAGATCGGCTTCCTTCGATAGAAAGTCTACAAACACTTTGAATGGTGGGTACTCAGAAGTTGCTTGTCTGGCTTCCATGGCTTTGCGATTCCAACTGGATACCAGCCAATCCGGCAGCTTCAGCAGAATTTTTTGACTCTCACTGCAGTCGTTAAGAACATCCAGTGACTTGATGTGCGGCATTGCAGCTTCGCAGCTCCTGAGAAAGTCTGAAAAATCTCTTAGCTCACAACCGTTCTTTGAGCTCATTTTTGGCCATCCATGCAGCTTGTCTCTGAAGGACTTCCCAATTATGAATGGATCTCCAAAACGTTTTTCCAACAGCTGCCAGGCTGAGTCATATGCTGCACCAGTACCTAGGAGGAAAAATCCTTCAACAGCTTTCATAGCGCTACCCCCTAAGTACTTTCTTAGGTAATACAGTTTTTCATTTTTTGGAATGTTTTTCCTGTCTATTAATGTCTCAAAAGATAGGCGCCAGTCTTTGAATTTCAAAGGATCTCCAGTGAATACTGCAGGCTCTGGTGTTGGGAGATGATTGGAACTAATGGCTTCTGCTAGCATGTTGACTAGATCAGAGCTATTCTGTCCGTGTGACATTGACATTGAAGTTGGTAGGACTTGGGGTTCAAATTGCGGACTTTGAGAATTGGGCACTTGGCTTGTAACCAGTAGGTGTTGAGGAATGAAGGGGGGACTTGAGGCGTGGAGGGATTGTGTCTTGACTGGCAGTGGTTGAGGAATGACTGCGGAAAATGAGGAGTTGAGAACTTGAAGTTCTCCTGCTGGTTCAACTTCATGCAGAAAGTCAGTTGGCTCAAACCTTTCTTTGACTTGATCGTACACCTTTATTCGAGCCCTTGCAGCATTCAGCTTCTTTATTTCTTCCAGGCGTTCAAGCTTTCTACGCTTTTCTTGCATCGCCTGTTTTCTTGCTAGGTTCTCGGATTCAAATTGTGCCAGAAGCTGTTTACCTTCTGCCTCTAGCCTTTGAAGTTCTGTCTCTTCCCTTTCTTGTTCATCCAACACTGCCAACACTTCCTTGGATGCAGCAGCTTCAGCTGCAGCTTCGTTTCTTTTGACTGAGTGGATGCTAGAGCAAGTAGAACTACATTTTGAATGACGAGAGGGTGGCTTTGATAGAGAACCTGTTGAGTCAAGGATCGAACCGACATCAGGCCAAGGTTCATCCTCCTCATCTGCAGTATGCCCTTTAAGTTGTTTTTCTGCCCTTTGAATGATGGATTCTGAAAGCGATAGGCACAGGTCAACTCTGCGTCGCAGACTTGGCTCAGGAGTTTGCATTCGACGTAACTCTTCATAAATGGCCTGTACATCAGAACAGGTTCCTTTTATATTCTCAATCAGTTCTTTTAATTCTTCCTCAGAGGCCGCATCAGTCAATATCTCTTTGCCGATTCTTGCATGATACTTCCATTTCTCATGGATGATTCTGTACCGATGCTGAACACCTTTCAGCCTTTCTTCTTCAAGTTCTTTTCCTTTCTCTGTTAGAGTTTGGGTTCTTTCACTCCTTCGTATTCTTTCCACTTCCTCTGTAGACTCAGTGTCTGTAGCTTCAGGTTGAGCAGGTGATAGTGTATTTTTACGGCAGGTCTCAGTGCTCGTGTCTGACATTTTGAGATGTCTACAGTTTATGTAATTATTGAGTTGACTTTACGTTAAGCTGTGTGAATGAGTTACAGTAAGTCTAAATGTGTTACTAGGAAGGTTAAACAATATGAAAAAACCTCAACTGTGTAAGGAATAAGTGAGTAACCTCATTTAAACTTAAACTTCAATATTAGCATACATCAAAGGAATCAAAATGTAGCTACCCTTCAAGTTTACTTCAATTTCACAAATATGAAAATAAGACCTATTACTTAGGCACCAATTGACACATTGTAAACTGTTGGGTTGACATCCTGCCCTTCTAGATTCTTTCAGGAAGAAGAGTTCAAGTCCGTAGGTTGGATGAAAGAACGTTTATTACCATGGAATATTCCAGAGACAAGGTTAAAGAGAATTATGCATCCATAGCTCTCCCTAAGTTTGTCTCACTCTTTTCCCTTTCTGCATGATCTTATGTGCACAGGGGCAGTTCATTTGCTACCACACATGTTTGTGCGCTGTGTTTTGTCTTCAGAAGGTTAGTGCCAAGCAGAGCTTGGCCTGCAAAATAGATAACAGGTCTCAGACTTCTACTGGAGAGGGCCTTCACCCAAACACAGGACGTGTCCCTAACCACCCTTGGCCCTGCTTTTCAGAATTAAACTCACTTTGGCAGAGCTATGGTTGGACACATTGTACCAAAACAACTTATTAAAAGGTCACAGTAAACTTTATGAACTATCACACTGAAACCTAGCAGACTATGGGTAGGCCTAATGCTTTTGCTCTTTAGCTCAAAATATAATGAATTTAACACACATGATTAATATAATGCACTACGTGATTATAATGATGTTCATGCACACATGATATGAATATATTTAATCCCAACAAAACCTTAATCAGTGTGCTTAGAAATGAATTAAATAACATCACTTTGCATAAGAAATAGCTTCACTCCAGCAGAAGTACCCTTTAAACTGCTCCTTTAGGTTTTCAATACTCTTAAGTGCAGAATTAACAGTCTTGATTCAAACTTATGTGGTCATTTTCATAACTCTGTACCGCGGCGGCGTCTTGTGATCTCCTCCTACCCGTGGTGAAGAGTCGGTATCGCGGCGGCGTCTTGTGATCCCTCCTACCCGTGTCGAAGAGTCCGTACCGCGGCGGCATCTTGTGATCCCTCCTACCCGTGTCGAAGAGTCCGTACCGCGGCGGTGTCTTGTAGTCTCTTCCTACCCGTGTTGAGCAGGCGAGTTCTCACTGTAGCTCTCTTCACGACAACACAGACACAGGTTGGTTCTTTTGAACGGGCGTTTATTGCCAGCTTCTTTCTTTCTTTGGGCAATGCATCCACTTCACGCCGTGAGAACTATATAAATGAACATAGTAAGCACGTAAAATAAATTAAACATTACATCGTTAAACAAAGGTACAAATTGTGCTTGCAGCAAATATAGAAGTGCACATGTAAGACAAAATACCTCGTTGGCTGCTTGTCCTGAAAAGAGTTCTGTAAGTCCTCAAAGTGTCTTATAGTTCGCCTTAGCCAGTGTAACTCTAACTTAACTTTTTGAGCAGTGTAACATGCGCTAACACTAGACTTGTTAGGTCCATCAACAAATTCCGTCGTAGCGGAAACCACAACCACACTTAAGTTCCGAGTAAATAAAAAACACAATAGACCAAATCTTAGAATTTAACATCTACAGTACTTTACATTAAACACATTTCCTATTTATTAAGTGCATAGAATACATATTAAAATTAAATTTACTATTTACTTGTGCGTAATTATGCATCATAGCATCACATATTTAAACAGCACTTACATTAAGGCTGAATCCCATTCCTTCCCCTTACCCCTTCCCCTAGTTTTTGCGCGTTCCCGTGGGACCTAGTGCTGTCCCATTACCTAGGGGTAGGGGATAGACCAAGGGGTGTGCAGAGCTGCCAACTTTTCCCAAAACCTTGGAGTGAGATTTGGGGGTGCAACCCATATTTTGCCGCGTACAAAGCAATTTCTTTGGGTCTTTCAGCATCATTATACTTCAGGGTTTAAATTGGGATTTGTTATATGTGGGGGGATGGGGCTCTCCCTAGGGGGGTCTGGGGGTATGCCCCCCCAGGAATAAAAAAAAACAAAAAACAAACATTAAATGCACTTTCTGGAGAGTTTTGTGCAAAAAAAATGGAGAAATCAAGTCTTGCATGATATGTGCAAATCTGTAGGGTTAAGAGCCTTTGCATTGTTGTAGTATCAACAAGTATTAGGGCATGTAACATTTACATTATATACATTATTAACTTCTTATGATATAAGAATTGACCCAGACAATGTACCAAACATAATGAACCACATGAAGAGACAGTAGCATATGTCAGCAACAGCTGAGAAGATTTGGGTCTGTGGTGAACAGGTCCAGGGGTCCCTGGTGTAGGGACCAGGAACCCAAAGTTAAATTAATGTTGAGGGATCAACTAAGAACACTGAAATTCTAAAGAATGAGAACCACTGTTTTGCATAAATTCTATTCCTTTAACCTTTGTGCCAAGGCTCAGTAATGTTTGGCCCTCATCCTCTGGGCCCCACTTACTGGATTTACTTTTTTGGGAAAATAAAGACTATTTGTTCATTTTAAAAAACATTGAAGGAATTATTTACAGTTACATTTAGAGATGCACAGAGGTTAGAGAAGCACCATAGTGGCCCAAAGTTGCAGTATTGTAAATATAGTATAGTAAATATAGTAGGCTATAACTCTGATGTGTTTCATCAGATTTCTGCTCTTGTTTACAACTTTATGCACATTCAAAATATAACTCCTCCCATCTCTGTTGTCCGAGATGTGGAGAGTTGTAATATAGTCTGCTTTGCATGTGTGGGAAAATAATACAATGTCTGAGGTGGTGATGAACAGGGCACTCAGGAACGGCCACGTAAAAGCTGGCTTAAAGTATATGCTGAATTAACCAAAGACTAAATAAGAGTGTGTGTGTGTGTGACATATTATACATTATGCTTTGCAGCTGGGGTACGGCTAGGAGGGAGAGAACAGGAGGGCTATCTTAGTCAGATAAGCTACAGTGAGCACGAGAAGAGGAGATGGTGAGGCCAAGGACACTGAAGTTCGAGGACGGTCTGATAACTCAGAGAACAGGACAAGAAGGGAGTGAACATAGCTGTCTTGTGAAGTAAATGATAACTGAAAATAATAGACAGGCAAGAAGGAAGAGGCAGAGCAGGGATTGTACCCCAGCAACAGTATAGCTGACCAATCAGGCCCCACAAGGGGAACCAATATAACCCTGAGCACGCTATTGTTTAAGTGCCTTTTTGGGAACCTCTGTACTAGACAAGTTTCCATCTGGTCCGTGCACGTTTAACTGCCCGGAAACGCATTTCATCTGTTGACCACAAGAATAAACGCTGTGTTAATTCATCATGGAGTCAGTTGTCAGTTTATAGAAGGATTTCTCCAACAAATTTGGTGACCCCGGACGTGATAACGTAATTGGACAGGAGAATCCAACTGGACCTTGGCATTGTGTCCACGGTCCGGTTCAGCTCAGCCACCGGACTGACATCCCGCAGCCCGTGAAGGGGACTGAGCGGCGATACTGCGATTCGTTGGTGTGATCACTGAGAGCTCTCAACAAAAAAGGTAAGCAGAAGCCTGTTTAAAATCAAAATTCTGTTATTGGCTGAAAACTAAATTGATGTGATCACATTTCAACTGTCGTAAGTGTTGTTTTAAGCGAAAAGTATTGATTGAATGTGCTGTAATTAAAGGGATATAAACAGATGAAATGTTGGGGCATGTGATGTGATTAAACAGAGAAAAACAACTAGAGAGTTGTGAGAGAATTGTTGAATAATACGGGTGGCGGTAGGAGAGGAAAAGGGACAAATAGTCAGAGGAAAATACGTCCAGATGGTTGACGAGGTAGGAGACTGCTAAGGACAGATAGTTCAGATGAGTGATTGTGAATTGCCACCCTTGGTTCTGTGTGAACAACCTGAAAAAGAATTGCAGTTAACAGATTGTCATTGTAATATTACGAGTCCACCGCGAGTGTATTTGTGCAAAGGAGTGAGAGGTCACTTTTTAAGTTGTAAAGATTATAGAGATGTACATAAAAAGGCTCTAGATGGAGTCTTAATGAAAAAGTTGTTTGTTGTTGCATGTGTGATTTTTGTTGTGGTTTGGCTTGTTGGATTTTTTCTCACTGCTTATTTGTTGTAAAATGACGACCCCTTATGGTAAAGTGTTAGTAGGGGCAGTGAAAAAGTATGGCAATAAAGGAGAGGAGAAAGTAGCAAAAGAGATTGTGAAAGAATGGGAGAGAGGAGGATGGATTGAGGGAGAAGGGGCGCCGTCCCCGGAGAAAGTGAATGAAATAGTGAAGTATGAAAAAAGTAAGTTGGAGTATGCGGAAAGGCAGGCAGAGGAGGAAAAGAAAAGAAAATGGTTTAAATTGACTAAACCAAAGCAGAAGGAGTATGAAGCGCAGAAAGAGAAATATGGGGTGGGGTTGAAAATGACAAATGCAATACAGAAACAATTGGGATTGACACAACAAGATGACAAAAGTTCACCAAAAACTGAGACAGAAGCTGAACAGAATAAAACCGCTAGCGCAGAGAAAACCCCGCTGCCCGCTGAGGCGCCCCGCCAACAAACCCTTTTTATCCAGACATAAGAAACCTAAGAATTTCCGCTCCACCGCCGCCGTATACAGGTCCAACGGCATCAAAACCCACAGTCCAAGCCCCAGTGGTAACTGCCCATTTACAGCCAAATGCATTACAAATAGACGTACCACAGGACCCATTGATACCGGCATTAGAGGGCCGCGTACAGGATTTAGAATGTTATCTAAATTTAATGGTACAGTCAGCGTCAGGGGGAGCAGCAGCGGCTCCACCACAACCAGCGGCCAAAGTCCCAGCCGGCCCAAGCAAAGCTAGTACCCCATATTCAGCGTCTTTTTGCCAACAAAATCCAGAGCATTTTCACATGTCAGTAAAAGGACCCAGTCCACCTCACCATAGTACCCCACAAGACTCAGGAAGTAAGGAAGATAGCGAACAGTCAGACAGCAGCAGGGAAAGTGAGCAAACAGACAGAAGCTCTAGCTCTAGGGAAAGGACTAAAAAACGACATAAACGCAGGCCCAGATCTAGATCACAAAGTCCTCAAGACGTTTTTGTAGCAGGCACATTTAAAGGTAAATTTACCAACGAGGACCCTGACGAAGTTATGCTGCGAAGATCAACTAGAATAAGGGAAAGACTTAACAAAGAGTTCAGAGAGATAAAAGAGCAGCAAGAGCAGCTGCGTCGAACAGTGAATGAGCTCAGTGAGGAAGAGCAGACGCGCCACACACAGAGGCGGGGCTACAATGCCCACTCCGCCCAGTAGGAGGAGGAGGAGGACTGTTGATGTACACCCCTTACAGTTTTGGTGACTTAGATGCTCTGTGTGCAAAACTCCCCTCCCTGACAGGAGGGGCTGAGCATTTCCTCACAGCTTTCAATAGTCTTACAGCAGGAGTGCAGCTGTGTTTGGGAGATCTCAGAGCAGTATTGGGTAGAGTAATGGGAGCAGATGAAGCTAGTGCTGCCCTCACCAGAGGGGGAGCTGGACCCACTGTTCCCGCATCAGTGCCTGCATCAGCAGTAACCCCTGGCATTTGGGCTGAGCTGCACCGCATGTATCCCACAGTTGGGGATCATGCAGCATGGCATGATTTAAAAAGACTAAGTGATGAAAATTTTGATGCCTATGCAGATAGAGCAAAAAAGATTTGGCAGCGTGCTATGAGGGAACCGTGGGACCAGTCCGCCGCCACAGTGGCGCTGTTCCGCCATGGGGTACTAGGGGGATTACCCACAGCAGTTCAGACACAGTTAGGAGGAGTAGTAGGCCTGCAAACAATGACCGATGCAACATGGGGCGAGAATGTGCGTCATTTCCTGTCAAAACACCAAAAAGGTTTCTGGGCCTCACAGGATACAGCCGCTCACATATCCCTGACTATACCAACAGAACTACATCGCTCAGGGAACTGGTGGCTGCTGCTGGTCATCGCTGTCTCACCGCCCCCCTCCTATGGACAACAGAGGCCGAGGTCGCCTTCTCTGACCTCAAAAGTGCCCTAGCAAGGGCAGAGACACTCACCTCCCCAGACTACTCACTCCCATTTCATATGGATGTTTCTGAAAACAATGGCTTTCTCAATGCCATTTTATTTCAGAAAAAAGGGGGAGACAGACATGTACTGATGTACCACTCATCAAGGCTGGATACAGTGGAAAAAGGCAGGAGCCTATGAATGGAATCAGTGGCAGCGGAGCGGCGCCACAAAAGACAAAGATGGGATATGGAGGTCTCATCAAGGAAAGATAGCAGCATCAGCCGAGATGTGCAGAATGTTGCTACCTGAAGCACACAGACCAACACATGAAGGAAGAAAACAGACTCTCCTGAATCTGTCTGAGCTGTGGTGGCACCCCAATTTGAGGGACATGGTGACACATTTTTGTCAGGAATGCAGGGTGTGTGGAGAGCATAATGTTCAGAAACCATACACCACACTAAAAGGAGCGTACCCAGTCCCCACAGCTTGTTTTCAAGATATCAGTATAGATTATACTGATATGGGCGCAGAAAATGTGGTAGGGGGAAAAAGGTATCTTCTGGTGATGGTAGACAGGTTCTCTAGGTGGGTAGAAGCCATTCCCACCAGAAAAGAGGACGCAAAAACAGTGGTGAAATGGCTCAAAACTGAACTCATCCCGAGGTATGGGGTCCCCAGGCAAATAAGGTCAGATAATGGCACACATTTTAACAACAAACTACTAAGAGAAGTAGAACAGGCCCTGGGAATCACTCATGCCTTCGGATCAGTTTATCATCCACAGTCACAGGGAATGGTGGAAAGAGCAAACCAGACATTGAAGGCTAAGATAGCCAAGGCATGTGCAGGAAGCAAGTTAACATGGGTAGAAGCGCTCCCATTGGCCTTCATGGCTATGAGGTCCTCAGAAGGACGAGAAACACATTTGACCCCACATGAAATAATGACAGGGAGAAAAATGCCAGGACCTCCACTAGATGGAGGCCACATGCCAATGTTAGATGTTCAGCAAATAGAAATGACAGACTATATGAAAAAGCTAACATCTCTGGTTTCAGCCCTTTCTACGCAGGTCCAGTTGGCGAACAGGAAACCGCAGGAGGAAGCAACACTACCTGTCAAGGTAGGCGACTGGGTCAGGGTCAAAGTTCACAAGAGGAAGTGGACTGACCCCAGGTGGTCCGGGCCTTACGAAGTGGGGGAGGTTACTTCACACTCGGTCCAGGTTAAAGGTAAAAAAGGAGCACCTTGGCACCACCTGACACATTGTGCCCCAGCCGCACCTCCTAGCCGCCCATTGGCAGAAATTAGAAAAGCAATCCAAAATGTATAGATGGAAGAGATGTTTTGGCGGGGAACAGCCCCCGCATAGTACATCCATAACTTGGAAGGCAATGGGGTTTGGGAAAAAGACAACAGTTGTCCTAGCAGTAGTAGTAGTAGTGGGAGTTGCAGCATTAATTCTGGGGTTGGAACATGCGTATGGGGACCGAGACCACAAAGAACAATCACCCGGTAGTGTCCAACCACCTCTCAGTAACAAAGGAAATGAAACTAGACGAGAGAAAAGAAGAGCAGTTTGGGCAGTAGTGAAGCAACACACTAAGGGCCCATCCCAAGGTGCGGTGCCAGATTGACTCTCCCCTATGTGAGAGACTCAACCACGTCATTTACCTTTGATTTGTGTCAGGCTATAGACTGCGGGGGGTATAATAGTTTCTACAAAAACACAGATGTGTACATCTGTGACGACTATCAAAAGGTAGAGGACTGTGAAAGGAGCGCTTCCGGACAGGTGAAAGGTAGTCTCTGTAACAGCTGGTATGACGCGGGTTGGACAACAGGAGGGTGGAAACCATGGGCGAGGTTGACAGACAAAAGAGATTGGTGGGTACAACAAGATGAATGGGAGATATTATCTATACAGCGGGACTATAGTTCAGACCCCACGAAAAATCCCATAACCCTCTCAGTAAATAGAGCAATTGGGAGCAGGAACGGTCAGGATGTGTGGATGTTAGCCATAGGTGTATGGATAGCAGGAAGTGACCAGATAACCCCCCTGCAGATAAATATTTGGATCCCCTCACGCACACACAGAATGACACTGACATGGCAGAGACTACAGTAAAACCCCCCCTGAAGGAGGAAGACGTAATAGTGCAGGACTTCTCTAAAATGAGGGTGGAAGATGTGTTAGAGTTATCAGCAGGTGCAGGCCAGGACAATTTATGGATCAGGTGGCTAATACAGAATGCCAAAGAACAACACATGGAAGGGTGCGTGGCCTGTGCCACAGCTAGACCAGTCATGTTCACTAACCCGGCCCCGTTGTTTCCTAATGAGGACCCAGCAGGATATGCATGCATGTTGAACTTCACACACTCTAAGACAGCTTCCCGCAATTGTACTACCCTAGCATCCCTCTTTCCCCCAGGCTTTGAAAAACCAGGGTATTTTACCGCCATAAAGGGGGAGGGTGCAAGATATCACTGTTTCAATCTCACCGGATCAAGCAAGCCCACAATCAAACTAGGTGATATACCCCCAGACTGGTGTAATACAACTGTACAAAACAAAACAGCCCTAGGCCCAGTGGCTAGAATAGGACTATTCTACTATTGTGGTGGTCTTAGGTTGTACTCCCAGATAAAGTTCCCAAATCAAACGTCAGGAGTTTGTGCTATGGTTAGATTAGCTATGCCCATATCTTTGGTGGGGAGTAGAGTCCACTATACCCACCATAAGGCTGTGCAACTGACCGTAAAGAGAAGGCGCAGGGCCCGTAGTATGCAAGGCCCGGCTTTTGATCCATGGGCGGGAACCCCAACCTATATAGACAGCATAGGAGTTCCTAGGGGTGTCCCGAATGAATACAAATTGGCAGATCAAATAGCCGCAGGATTTGAGAATATACCACTGCTTTCAGCCATCTTCCCCGTCACTCCCAGCAAAAATGTAGATAGGATAAATTTTGTGCATTATAATGTTTTACGCTTGAGCAATGCAACTAGGGATGCCATCGAAGGCCTGGCCGAGCAGATGGCCCCAACGTCCCTCATGGCGCTCCAGAATAGGATGGCGCTGGACATGCTGTTGGCTGAAAAAGGAGGAGTCTGTTCCATGTTCGGAGAGATGTGCTGTACGGTCATCCCTAACAACACTGCCCCGGATGGGAAGGTCACCAGGGCTTTGAACCAACTTCGAGCCCTTTCCCAGGAGATGCATGACGCCTCAGGTGTATCAAATCCATTGGAGGGGTGGATGACAACCTTTTTTGGCAAATGGAAGAATCTTATCACTGCTTGTTTGACATCTATTGCTGTTTTTCTCGCTATTCTAGTTACCTGTGGGTGTTGCTGTGTGCCCTGCCTGCGGACCATGATATCCCGGCTCATCACCACTGCCTTGTCCAAAGAAAAAGCGCCGCCTCCCTATTCCGCTGGGATGCTGCCATTACTCACCATGCCTGAGGACGGGGAGGACGTTGAGGCACTGCAGTTAGTGTAAAAAGTGTTCGCACCTAGTAGGTGCGAAAAGGGGGAATTTGTGGGAAAATAATACAATGACTGAGGTGGTGATGAACAGGGCACTCAGGAACGGCCACGTAAAAGCTGGCTTAAAGTATATGCTGAATTAACCAAAGACTAAATAAGAGTGTGTGTGTGTGTGACATATTATACATTATGCTTTGCAGCTGGGTACGGCTAGGAGGGAGAGAACAGGAGGGCTATCTTAGTCAGATAAGCTACAGTGAGCACGAGAAGAGGAGATGGTGAGGCCAAGGACACTGAAGTTCGAGGACGGTCTGATAACTCAGAGAACAGGACAAGAAGGGATGAACATAGCTGTCTTGTGAAGTAAATGATAACTGAAAATAATAGACAGGCAAGAAGGAAGAGGCAGAGCAGGGATTGTACCCCAGCAACAGTATAGCTGACCAATCAGGCCCCACAAGGGGAACCAATATAACCCTGAGCACGCTATTGTTTAAGTGCCTTTTTGGGAACCTCTGTACTAGACAAGTTTCCATCTGGTCCGTGCACGTTTAACTGCCCGGAAACGCATTTCATCTGTTGACCACAAGAATAAACGCTGTGTTAATTCATCATGGAGTCAGTTGTCAGTTTATAGAAGGATTTCTCCAACACATGTCATTGCTCCGCTGATATGGTGGATCTCACTCAGACCGTCGCACAGACACAGAGGCCCATCTGGGTCTCTGGTCTCTGACAGAGTTTAGAAGACCTGTACGGTGCTCATTATCGGAGGACTAGACCCCCAGCAGAGCGAGTCCACTAGCATGAACTGAAGCTGCTACACAACCAGCCGCGCTGCTCACCTCCATCTTTACAGAGAGAGTGGACATGAAGCGATGGACGGTCTGTGATACTCAGAGCTCATACCTGAAGCCGGGGAAATGCACCTGGGATGGCTCGTGCAAAAATGTTCTCAGTTTGCGACAATTCGAAACTACAGACAGGGAGCGCTCTTGAAGCCCCTCACAGTCTCTGAAAGCACAACTAGTCGATCACGAGTGGCTCAACAGGAATATCTATAGACATAGACAGGGGCCAACAGGGGCCGGTGCCCCTGTAGAACCGGCCCTGGCCCCCGTTATGGCCCCTGCGCCGAATCGAATGCGATGACACGGAAACTGGAACTAATATGCCGCACCGTTTCACGAAGGAATCTTTAGTGCGGTGCGCGCTCACATAGGATTTTCTCAACGAGAAAAAGAAAGAAGAAGAATAGCATTTACAGACGAGTCGGACGACTAACGGAAAATAGTGTAAAGAGACGGAGGTAAGAAAGAAATCTGATTGTTTCTTGATGCGCTGTTTGGCTCATCTTTGAGTGCTACTGTCGTTTTTAATGCAACGAAACCTGGCGTCATTGTTTTGCCTAATGCAGTCCATACGGGTTAGGAACTGATTTAATATTTTCTTTCATGGTATTACTTTACCAGTGAATTAAATATAAAGTTGCTAGTTTTAAACTTAAGGATATTTGAGATTCTGTCACGGTTATGCCAATTAGATATTATCCATTACTTTCTTGCAGCACAGGAAACGTCAGTATTCATGAAAAGAAAAAGAGACATTGCCTCATTTTTCACCACTGTTGGCAAGGAAAAATGTAGACAGAGGGAGGATGAAGATAACAGAGCCGAGGAGCAGGATGAAAGAGAGAAGGAGGAGATGGTTAGTGAGGAAGCTGACATTGAGACATCAGAAACTGAAGCATTCAATCCTGAGAGTGAGGAAGAAGATGGAGGCTGTGAGGGAGAGAGTGAGGAGCAGAAAGGACAACCAGTGGATCCTCCATCACATTTATCAAGTTCACAGCCATCAGGTTTGTGATGTTGAATAAACCTGTGTGACTATGTGTAAAGTTCATCTGAAACTTTAGAGAGAGAGAGAGAGAGAGAGAGAGAGAGAGATTATTTTTTACTATTCTAGGAGCAAAAATCTTTCTTATTGGCAGATAATATTATTTACCTGTTCAAATCAAGGACAAATACAATAATTTCAAACAATTACTTAATTTTAGTTATCTTTTTTCAGTATGATCTTAATGTATTATAATGAATAAATATATACAATTACAAGCGAATGAATCCACTAATGCTCTCGGTTACACCCTCATGTGTTGTGGTTTGGGGTTTTTGTTGGGTTTGTTTTCCCGTTTCTGCCTCCTTGTGAATGTCTGTGTTTTCCCAGGTCCTGTGTGCTGTGTCCTGTTCCGTCCCCCGGTAAGCGTCTGTGTGTTTCACTTCCTGTTTTATTGTGAAGTCGGCTTCCTGTCTAGTCTTGTCTTGTCTTGTCTAGCTTCACTTTGTTTGTCTGATTGCCCTGCCCCGCCCTAATGTGATTCACCTGATGTCTCACCTGTTCCTCATTACCTAATTACCTCTTGTATTTAACCCCAGTGTTTCCTCTGCTTCTTGTTGGATCATTGTTGTTTTGTCAGCCTGCCTGTTCCATGTGTTTGCAACGTTCCTGATCACCTCGTGAGTTTTTGCCCCCAGTGTTGTTTTCTATTGTTTTTCCATCTTGCCCTGCTCCTGTGCCTATCTTTTGGACTTTTGGAATTTGGATTTTACCCCTGGTCTTTGTGCTCCTTCTTGGATCGTTTTTTGTTACCAGACTGTAATAAAGCCTTGTGTATCTGCTCCTGCCTGCCTTCGTATCTCTGCATTTGGGTCCTCCCCTCATCATCCCGTCACAGAATGATCCAACCAGATACGGACCCAGCAGAATACGTCTTCGAGCCGCTCCTCCACCCCTTGGACCCTTTGGCGGACCTCATGGCCACCGCATTCCGCCGCTTTCATGAGGAAGATCCCACGGACACCTGGCACGTCATGTTGGTGCGGTGGGAGGAGGTGGACAGGAAGTTTGGTCCCCTCCCGGAGCCTACGGAGACGGACTCCCGGGGAGTTGCCACTGATAAGTCCTCCCCGGTGGGCGGCGCGGACCCAGCAGCCTTCGAGGAGTTGGACAGGCTGGAGTATGCCGTTGGCCGGTTTGTCGTCGAGCTGGGGAAAACCACGGACGTGGGGCGCCGACTTATCATCTGTTCCCTGATAAGAAACGCTGTGACAAGCAAGCCCGGGCTCTTTGAAGTCCCAGGCATGAAGACCCTACTCCGGGAGGTTTACCAGCTGGAAGCTAGCCTGCAGGTCACTCTTACCCCCACCAGCGAGCTGGCGCCTAGTGTTCCTGACCCCCAGCTGACGACTGCCGCCGCCGCGGAAGATCCCCAGCCGCCAGCTTCCGCCGTTAAGGCGGATCCCCAGCCGCCGGCTCCCGCCATTGAGGCGGATCCCCAGCCGCCGGCTCCCGCCGTCGAGACGGATCCCCAGCCGACGACTGCCGCCGCCGCGGAGCCCCAGCCGCCGGTCCCCGCCAATGACACGGACCCCCAGCCGGCGCCTGGAAAGACTGCATCCCAGGGAGTGTTCACTGATCAGTCCTCCCTGGGAGCCACTCCGGACCCACAGCCGGCGCCCGGCAAGACTGCATCCCAGGGAGTGTTCACTGATCAGTCCTCCCTGGGAGCTACGCCGACTGCCGCCACCACGGAGCTCCAGCCGATGACTGCCGCCGCCGCGGAGCCCCAGCTGAAGACTGCCGCTGACGAGCCGGATCCTCAGCAGCCGGCATCCAGCGCCGATGAGGCGGACCCCCAGCCGCCGGCCCCCGCCGATGAGGCGGACCCTCAGCTGCCGGCTCCCGCCGATGAAGCGGACCCACAGCCTCCGACTGCTTCCGACGACGCGGACCCCCAGCCGGCGCCCGGAAAGACTGCATCCCAGGGAGTGTTCACTGATCAGTCCTCCCTGGGAGCTACCCCGGACCCTCAGCCGGTGTCCGCCGCCGCGGACCCCCAGTCGGCTCCAGCAGAGACTGCTCCCCAGGGAGTGTTCACTGGACAGTCCTCCCTGGGAGCCGCCCCGGACCCTCGGCCTGTGACCGGATGTTCTGCCTCTCAAGGAGTGTTCACTGGGCAGTCCTCCCTGGGAGCCGCCCCGGACCCTCGGCCCGTGCTCGGATGTTCTGCCTCCCAGGGAGTGTGCACTGACCAGTCTTCCCTGGGAGCCGCCGTGGTCACCCAGCCGCCGGCTGCCGCCGCAGCTGACCCCCAGCGGCCGACCCCCAGCGGCCGACCGGCCCCCCTGACCCGGACCGGCTGCCTGGCCCCCTAGACCCTGACCCGCCGACCGGCCCCTTAGACCCAGATCCTGACCGGCCGACCGGCCCCCCTGACCTGGACCGGCTGCCTGGGCCCCTAGACCCTGACCCGCCGACCGGTCCCCTAGACCCAGACCCCGACCGGCCGACTGACCCCCCTGACCCAGACCAGCCAACCGGCCCCCTAGATCCAGACCAGCTTCCCAGACCCAGACCAGCTGACCGGCGTCCCTGACCCAGACCAGTCAATTGGCCCCACTGACCCAGACAGGCCGACCTGCTCCCCTAACCCAGACCACCTGACCAGACCTCCCGACTCTGATCAGAGGCCCAGCATTTCTGACCCCTGGCTGGCACTCGGTGGTCCTGCCCCCCGGCCGACGGCAACAGTTTCTGGCCCTCAGTCGGAGGTCGGTGCCACCGACCGCCAGCCGGTGTCTGGGCCTCTGCCCTCTCTAGGCACTGGCTCCCGGGGTCCCCCTGGTACCGGTTCCAGGTGTCCCCCGGGACTCAGTCCCCTGGCTTCCTCAGGTCCTGGCCTCAGTCCCAGGTCCTCCGGAACCCCGGCCCGCCATGTCTTTGCTTCTCCTAGTCCTAGTCTCCCTGGTCTTGTGTCTGTCCCTGTCTCTGTCTTTGTCCCCGTCACTGTGTCGGTTCCTGTTCCCGTCTCTGTACCTGTTCGTATCCCGGTCCCAGTGCTTGTCCCCGTGCCTACGTCTGTCCCCGTGCTTGTCTCAGTCCCTGTGTTTGTCTCTGTTCCAGTCTTTGTCCCTGTCCCGGTCACTGTCTCTGTCCCTGTCACCGTTCCTGTTCCAGTCTTTCTTCCTGTCCCTGCGTCCACCCCATCCAAATTCGTTCCCACACCTGATCAGTCTGTAGTCTCACCGTCTCCGTCCGTCCCATCCAAAACTGCCCCTGAACCCGACCCCTCTGTCTCCGTGCTGTCCGTTCCGTCCACGTCCCATTCTGCCTGGTCTACGCCTGTCCCGTTTCCCTGTGGGTCTTCCGTGAGCCCCTCCGCGGGCTCTTCCGTGAGCCTCTCCGCGGGCTCTTCCGTGAGCCTCTCCGCGGGCTCTTCCGTGAGCCCCTCCGCGGGCTCTTCCGTGAGCCCCTCCGCGGGCTCTTCTGTGAGCTCCTCCGCGAGCTCTTCCGTGACCCCCCTCCCGGGGGCTTCTTCGTGTCCCTAGTGCGCCCCCCGTGGGTTTCTCCGTGCTCCTAGTGCGCCCCCCCCTGTGGGCTTCCTCGTGCCCCTAGTGCGCCCCCTAGTGGGGTTTTGTGGTATACCCGCTCGTACTTTCCCTTGCGCTTCCTAGTGCCCTTTCCTTTGTCCTTCTTCGGTCCCTGTGTTTGTGGGTCTCCCGTACTCTTTGTCTCTGTACCTCTCTCCCTTTTGTTTGTTGGTCTCTCTTCTCTCTCTGTCAGTGTCTCCCTCGTTTTGTCTTAGTCTTGTCCCTCTCTGTGGTCTAGTCAGGTCTCAGTTCTGTCCCCTGTCTTTTTGCTTTGTTTCTTTGCCCGATTTGCCACCGCTGTCTCTGTGTGCTTCTCCATGTGTTTGTCCAGCTCACCTTGTCTCTCTCACCCGCTTTGTGTCGCTTTGTCTCCTCGTCTGTTTCCCCCATTGCCTTTTGCTCTTGATGTCCTTGTCTGTTTCTCCCCTCTGTTTTGTTCGGTCCCTGTGTCTGTCGGTGTAACCACCTTTCGTTTTGTTTGGATCTCTCTCCCTGTCCTGGCCCTTAGTCTCTTCTCTGCTTTCTGTCCCCCGCCTGTCTCGCTCTCTTCCTGTCCTGGTATCTGTATCTCTTTGCCTTCCTCTCCGCTCGCCCAGTCTCTCTATGTGTTCATCTCGCTCTGTCCCTTTCGCTTCGTTTTTGCATGGTTGTCTCTCCCTTTCCCTGTGTCTGTCCTGCTCTCTGGGTTTCAGTCTTTTTTCTTTTTGTCTGTATGGGTGTCTCTCCCTGTTTTTTTTTCCATTTTTCGTCTGTCCGTCTTAACCTCTCTGTGTTTTCACCCGTCTCTCCGTGCCATGCTCCCTTTCTCTGTCCCTCTCCTTCTATCCCTCGCTGGTTTTTGTCCTTGCCCGGTCTCCTTTGCTCTGTCTCTGTTGTTCCCTGTGTCTGTCTGTCTTCTCTGTGCACCTCTTGCTCTGTTGTCTTTGTCTGTCGCTCTCTCTCTCTCTTTCTGTTGGTTGTCTCTCTGTTTCTCCCCATCGGTTTTGCTCTCCGTCCTAGTGTCTTTTCTCCTCTGGTCCCTTGCTTGCCACCTGTCTCCGTCCTTTTTTCTGGACTTCTTCCTGGTGCCCTCTGTCTGTGCTCTTTCCTCGACTGTTCTCTCTTCTCCTTGTTTCCTTGAGCCCTCGCCTCGCCTCCTCTTTTTACCTTCTCAGTCCCTCTCTCGCTCCCTCCTTCTCAGTCCCTCTCTCGCTCCCTCCTTCCAGTCCCTCTCTTGCTCCCTCCTTCCAGTCATTCCCTCCTTCCAGTCCCTCTCTCGCTCCCTCCTCCTCGATCCCTCTCTCGCTTCCTCGTTGGTTCCCTGCCTTGTTCCCTGTTCTGGTTCCTTCGGTCTGTGCCCCCCGTACTTGTATTTCCCTTACTCCTTGGTCCTGTCTCTAGTGCTCCTTGTGTTCTTGGTTCCCGGTTTGATACCTTTGTTCCCCTGCATTTCTCTTCCCTGTGCTCCCTTGTTTCTTGCTCTGGCTCCTTTGTGCCTTTGTTTCCCTGTGCTCCTTGGTCCCGTCTCTCGCCCTCCTCTTTGCCTTATTTTCTGGCCTCCTTGCCTCCTCCTCTTGCCTCCTCCTCTTTTGTCCCATGTGCCTCCGTTCCCTGGTCCTTTGCTCCCCATGTTCTTCTGTCCTTAGTGCCTTTTGCCCCCGCTTCCCTGTGTCCTAGGTCCCCTGGCCCTTGGTCCCCCTCTCTCCAGTCTGTGGTTCGCCCTCTCCGGGTTGTTTTCTGTTCCGTTTTGGGGTTTTTATTTGACATCTGGAATCTGTCTTTGGGGGGGGGGTACTGTTGTGGTTTGGGGTTTTTGTTGGGTTTGTTTTCCCGTTTCTGCCTCCTTGTGAATGTCTGTGTTTTCCCAGGTCCTGTGTGCTGTGTCCTGTTCCGTCCCCCGGTAAGCGTCTGTGTGTTTCACTTCCTGTTTTATTGTGAAGTCGGCTTCCTGTCTAGTCTTGTCTTGTCTTGTCTAGCTTCACTTTGTTTGTCTGATTGCCCTGCCCCGCCCTAATGTGATTCACCTGATGTCTCACCTGTTCCTCATTACCTAATTACCTCTTGTATTTAACCCCAGTGTTTCCTCTGCTTCTTGTTGGATCATTGTTGTTTTGTCAGCCTGCCTGTTCCATGTGTTTGCAACGTTCCTGATCACCTCGTGAGTTTTTGCCCCCAGTGTTGTTTTCTATTGTTTTTCCATCTTGCCCTGCTCCTGTGCCTATCTTTTGGACTTTTGGAATTTGGATTTTACCCCTGGTCTTTGTGCTCCTTCTTGGATCGTTTTTTGTTACCAGACTGTAATAAAGCCTTGTGTATCTGCTCCTGCCTGCCTTCGTATCTCTGCATTTGGGTCCTCCCCTCATCATCCCGTCACACTCATGTTTTCATTCATTTCTTTTCAGATATCAGTAAGTGCAAGGATGATCAACCAGTGCAGCCTAATTTAAAGATGTTTCCAACCACAGTTATGGCGGACAGAAGACGCAGCTTCCAGGCAAGCTGGTATGAAAGTCATCCTTGGGTGGAATATTCTGCAATTATGGATTCTGCATATTGCTATGCCTGCAGACATTTCAGCCCACCAAGTATTTCTGGCAGTGTGTTTGACTCACCATCAGGCTTTAGGAATTAGAAAAAAGCAACTGAAAGAGAGGGAGGGTTTTCAGTACATGCAAAATCTGACAGACATAAGCAAGCAATGATAGCATGGAAGGACTACCAAAGGGCTGTGAAAGCTAATACAACATAGGAAAATATCCTTAACCAGGAACACAGTAAACAAGTAAAAGAAAACCGTGAGTATATTAAAACAATTGGGGAAGTAATATTGCTCACAGCTAGACAAAACAGCACAGAGAGGACATGATGAGTCTGAGGAATCAACTAACAGAGGAAATTTCAGGGAAATTCTTGAAACAGTTGCAAATCACGATGCAGCTGTTTAACACAGACTAACATCCATTCACAACGCAAAGTACACAAGCAAGACAATTCAGAATGAGGTTCTGAATTGTTTGGCAGAAATGGTCCGTTCTGAAATAATTGAAGAAGTAAAAAGCAGTCAGTTCTTCAGCATCATGGCAGATGAGACTAAGGATGTCTCAAAACAGGAGCAGATTTCATTTGTACTCAGGTACTATTATAATGGAACAATCAAGGAGAGTTTTCTTCATTTTGAATCTGCTGAAAGACTAGATGCAGAGGGGCTCACTGAAAAAATAGTCCGCTTATTGGAACACCATGGCCTAAACTACAAAAACAACCTTATAGGCCAGGCATATGATGGAGCTGCTGTGATGAGTGGTAAGCATTCAGGGGTCCAGGCGAGAATCAGAGAGCAAGCCAAATTTGCATTTTACATCCACTGCAGTGCCCACTGCCTTAATTTAATGCTAGTTGATTCTGTCAATACCAGAAGCAGAGGAATTCTTTGCGTTGTTGCAGAGTCTTTATGTTTTCACTTCTGGCTCATATGTGCATGCCAAATGGCTGGCTGTACAAACTGAAATGTATGGCAGCACAAGAGAGCTCCAAAAATTAAGTGACACACGATGGGCTTGTCGGTTCATCGCCCTACGTAACATAATGGACAGATTACCTGCCCTAAAACGTGTCCTACAAGAGATGGCACTAGAGCACAGGGGAGAAAAGTCTTCTGAGGCCCGTGGTCTTCTGGCCCAGATTGACCTCAAGTTTGTTGTGCATCTAGTTACGCTTCGTAAGTTGTTTGGGGAAACCAAGCTTCTTTCAGATATGCTGCAGTCATCAACTGTTGACCTCTCAAGAGCAGCAGATTTAGTGGAAGGTTTGGTTCAGACTTTGACAGATTTCAGGCAACAGTCCTTCTTTGACAACCTGTGGGGTGAAGTATTAACCATCTGTGAGCAGTGTGATGCTGCCACCCAGTCGTTGGCAAAACGACAAAGAACAAAAAGTTCCAAACTCCATGAGTACCACGTACTAAGCTCTGTTGGTCAGAGGGAGCAAGTTTGTGATAAAGAAACTTATCGGTCCTCTTTCTTTTATCCTGTCATTGACTGCATGCTTAGTGAACTAAGCAGACGTTTTTCAAAGACCAACTGTGAGCTGATGAGTTGTATCCAATCTCTTAACCCCAAGAGTGATGCATTTTTAAAAGACACAACTGTGTTTGAATTTGGCCGTCTTTATGATGCCAATATTGAGGATCTGGGACCTGAACTCCATCAGTTCAGGAGACTTTTAGAAAGAAAACTAAAGAGTCACGAGATTGGAAACCCTTCTAATACAATGGAGTTGATCCGTTTCATTGAGCCATACAAAGACGTATTCTGCGAGCTTTTTAGACTGTGCAAAATTGCTGTTGCACTCCCAGTGAGTTCTGCCACCTGTGAGAGGAGTTTTTCCAAACTAAAATTAGTGAAAACCTACCTCAGGTCCACTATTACAGATGAACGTCTCAGCAGTTTAGGGATGCTAAGCATTGAATCCAGAAGGGCAAAGGCTTTGGATCTTGATGCATTTGTGGACTATTTTGCACGAAACCACAAACGCAGAATACTATTATTGTAATGTTGCAGGATTTGGTATTGCCAGTGCACAAGCATGAGAGATTACTGAAATGAAAATTTGACTGTTAGTCTCCTAAATGTTAGTGTACAGGTTTGTGAAGGTTTGTGAAGGTTTATTGTTCTCATGTGTTGTATGTGAAATATTTTGAATAGAAATTTTTGTTTCATTGGTGCTCTAAATAAACAAAAAAGTTGTTTAAAAAAAGATCGTCATTTTTGTTCCATTCTGCTTTCTGTGCCCCTGTGAAAAAACAATGGCCCCACCTTGGTCCCCCTGGAAATGTTTTCCTAGAACCGCCCCTGTCTATAGATAAACTCATCTTTCAGAAATTTGACCGACCGGGTTGACTTCAGCGTGAGAAATCGGGGGTGTGGCGTGTGAGCGTGTGAAACCAGTCAAATGCGTGTGTCTCACGGCCAATGTGTGAGAGTTGGCAGCCCTGGTGTGTACCCCTAGAAACCTAGTGTGGACGCAACCTCACTTTAAAACACACAGGCATCAATGGCTGCCCATCGACCAGAGAGACACATAAATGTAAGTACTTTTGGCTTAAATAATTGATTAAAAAGTTACAACAGTCTTGTTTTGTGGTCTATGCAGTCCTATGCATATATACTTGCAACCATGTTCCTAACTGAAACCTTTTAAAAATCGCTAGCTTGCAATGCGAACGCTAATCGCTAACGCTAACGTTGATTTGCACAACAGTCCCACATATTTCTGCCTTGAATGGACTGTATACATCGCATAGATTGTATAGCTACATATATATTAATATTAACGGTCTATGATACATCGCTACGTGCTTTACATATACCGCCCTGTATCACACAGGAGGAGACAGGAGGACACAGCAGCTGATCCACTTTGGGGCTGAAAACGCAGACGTTTCCTAAAAACGTTTTCCATGTGTTCATGTTGTACCCATTCATTTTTGCATTGGTACTGTATTATTGTAATAATTTGTAATTAATTCCTGTTCATTGTTAATGCACTTGTATATTGTTGTTGGTTTTGATATGGGACACTGATGATATGTGAGGGGGGGGGGGGTTACTGGCCAACAGGCATCAGACTGGTCAGGAATATCAGAACAGCTGTAGTTAATTTGTTTGTTTGTGGTCTTGTGTGTATTTTTTTAGTTTTACACATATGAGTGCCTTTTTATGTGTGCGACATGTTATGGTTCTAATAGTTGATAATTCAATTCAATTCAATTTTATTTATAGTATCAAATCACAACAAGAGTTATCTCAAGACACTTTACAGATAGAGCAGGTCTAGACCACACTCCAGAATCCACAAGGACCCAACAGTTCCAGTAGTTTCCTCCAGAGCAAGCAACAGTGCGACAGTGGCGAGGAAAAACTTCCTTTTAGGCAGAAACCTCGGTCAGACCCAGGCTCTTGGTAGGCGGTGTCTGACGACCGGTTGTGATTAGAATGAAGAGTTTGTTTGTAGTAGTTCTTTGTAGCATAGCAGGGCACTGTGGGCGTTACAAGGCACAGCAGGACGTAGCTGGGCACCGCAGAGCGTAGCAGGATGTAACATGGCATCGCAGGACATGTAGCGGGACCATGGACAGCTGCTACCCTGATTTTTGGCGCCTCCCTGATCCGAGGAAACATGCTGGGGGGAAAAGAACATAAGGACTCCGGGGAATGACTCCCCGGGAATGACTCCGGGGAATGACTCCCCGGAGCTAGGTTAGTAACAAGCATTTCTGGGACATGGA
>NC_045753.1:7420907-7421061 GCF_008692095.1 Etheostoma spectabile
AGGAGCCTGGTTGGGCTAGAACTCTCCCTAACCGGATCCCATCCCTCTGTCTAGAGGAAATGGTAAGGGAGAGAGAGAGAGAGAGAGAGATCCATTCCTCTGTCTAGAGGAGGTGGATGAGAGAGAAAGAGAGATAGAGATATCCATCCCCCTG
>NC_045753.1:7421144-7422160 GCF_008692095.1 Etheostoma spectabile
GTGGCTATGAGAGAGAGAGAATTCAATTTTATTTATATAGTGCTTAATCACAACAACACTTATCTCTTTGCCTATAGCGGCGTAACTAAGCTAACTATATGCTTTATCAAAGAGAAAAGTCTTAAGCCTACTCTTAAATGTGGAGATGGTGTCTGCCTCTCCGAACTCCAAACTGAACCTGGTTCCACGGAAGGCGCCTGATAGCTAACGCTCTGGGCTCCCGTTCTACTTTTAGAGAACTCTAGACCACCAGTACCCTGCATTCTGGACGCAGCGCTCTTGTAGGGTAGTAAGTAACTATAGCTCTTTCAGATAAATGGTGCCTGACCGTGAAGAGCTTTGTATTCAGGAGAAGGATTTTTAATCTATTCTGGATTTTAAACAGGAAGCCAATGCAGAGAAGCTAAAACAGGAGAGATAGTGTCTCTTTTCCTGGTTCAGTCAAGAACAAGTGGTGCTGCACGCATTTCTGGATCGCTAAGAGATCTTATGGACTTTTTCGAGCAGCCTGGATTAAAGAAGAATTGCAGTAATCCACCTAAGTAACAACATGCAATGGACTAGTTTTCCTGCATCATTTTAGGAACAGGAATATTCTCGAGTTTTGCAATATTAGTAAGTGAAAAAAGGGCGATCCTGAAATTTGCTTTATGTGGGAATTAAAGGACATGGTCCTGATCAAAGATAACTCCAGATTCCTCACAGGTGCGGTGCTGGGGCCAGGGTGATTGCCATCCAAGAGTAACCTATAGCTTTGGATAAAGCTTCCGGAGTGTGCTTGGGTCCCTGTAATGTTCCTGTACAGAATTTTGTACGTTTTTGTTGTGTTTTGCCTGTTATGTTTTCAATTTATCCAGCAATAAAGACAGATTTATGTCACCAAATGTTTTTGTTAACATCAATGACAGTCAAATGTGATAACTGAAACAGATGTGACACAAGCCACCATGTAGACAGGTGTATATGTTGTGTAACATGATACATGTGTATACACATTTGTCTTGCAAAAGCAGACC
>NC_045753.1:7422185-7423375 GCF_008692095.1 Etheostoma spectabile
ACAGGAAGCCAATGCAGAGAAGCTAAAACAGGAGAGATATGGTCTCTTTTCCTGGTTCTTGTCAGAACACGTGCTGCCGCATTCTGGATCAGCTGAAGAGTCTTTATGGACTTTTTCGAGCAGCCTGATAACAAAGGATTAAGAATGAAGAAGTAATCCAGCTTAAGTAACACTGCATTGACTATTTTTTTTTCGCCTCATTTTAAACGGCGTAATTGCTGCGTTCCCTAATGTGAGTTCCCCTGCCTGTGGAAACTTTCGGTATCCTGGTCAACGATTTACAACAGGGAGAAGAAAAGTTTTCAGATGACCGGTTCCCCGTAGAAGTTTTAAACCGTACGAATCATACGAAGCAAAGAAATGTGTTCCGGGCGCCTGTTTTTCGAACGGGACCTTCGGGGCGGGATGTGTCAGGCGAGACGTGATAACCACTGAGGACTACAGCTACGAACCTGATAAGAGTGGTCTTCTGCATGGAGATTCATAGGCGGAAATATACCCTTTTATAATTTTACTGCAATTTGTTCAATGCTGTTTGGACAGGTAATTTGACACAAAGCGAATTTTAAACCTGATGCTCCACAGTGCGTTGTCATGATGTGAAATGCCAGCCGAATATGTATAAACTTAATATAAAGGATGCCCCATGGGATTGACTGGGGCCTGACGTTCTAGGAATAGCGCCACCTAGAGTCTTGACTGATTGCCAAATATGCCTTGGGTCATTCCTCGTTAGTATAGATCTGGTCTCCAGTATCTCCGCCGGTCACGCGTAAGATCGGGGGGTCGTTCCCTGACGGGGCAAGTTTCTACCAGCCGCTACCACTGTGTACAAGCCTCGGTGGAAAGTCCCGGCAACGCGTGTGAGCGTACTCAGAGAAATTGGGCGCTTTTGGCTCGGACTGCTGTGTATCACCTTGTGGGAAACTCCCGGTTATCCTAACGTGGGAAATCTTGTCAGTGCTGGGAGAAGAGCACATACACAGGCCCGCAGAGGTGGAGAGTTCAAGTCTGGGGTCACCCATAAATTCCTGTTCCTGTTCGTTGAAGGTAGTGTTCTGTTGGCTTCATCAAGCAGTTGTGATCTACATCTGATCAGCGCACTGGGGGCAGACGGATGCCGCATGGTCAAGGCAAAGGGGAGAAAAGTCAGCCCTCACCAATCGAAGCGCCAGGATTGCTTGCGCCCA
>NC_045753.1:7423400-7424518 GCF_008692095.1 Etheostoma spectabile
GAGAGAGATAGTACGAAATAGAGAGAGAGACATGACCATCCACTGTCTAGCGGAGGGGCTATGAGAGTGAGTGAGAGAGAGAGAGAGAGAGAGACCATGACCATCTCCCCCCACCTTCTATCGGAAGTGCTATGAGAGCGAAGAGAGAGACAATGACCATCCCAACCCAGCTGTCTAGCGGCGGTGGCTATGAGAGAGTGTGAGATGAGAAGAGAGAAGAGAGGGAGAGACATGAACCATCCCCCTGTCTAGCGGAGGTGGCTAGTAGAAGAGATAATTCATTTTATTTATATAAGTGCTTATCACAACAACACTTATCCCTCTTTGCCTCCTAGCGGCGAACTAACTCACTATAAATGCCTTTAATCAAAGAGAAAGTCCTTAGCTACTCTTAAATGTGGAGATGGTGTCTGCCCTCCGAACTCCAAACTGAACCTGGTTCCACGGAAGGCGCCTGATAGCTAACGCTCTGGGCTCCCGTTCTACTTTTAGAGAACTCTAGACCACCAGTACCCTGCATTCTGGACGCAGCGCTCTTGTAGGGTAGTAAGTAACTATAGCTCTTTCAGATAAATGGTGCCTGACCGTGAAGAGCTTTGTATTCAGGAGAAGGATTTTTAATCTATTCTGGATTTTAAACAGGAAGCCAATGCAGAGAAGCTAAAACAGGAGAGATAGTGTCTCTTTTCCTGGTTCGTCAGAACAACAGTGCGTGCCTTGCCGCATTTCTGGATCACGCTGAAGAGATCTTTATGGACTTTTTCGAGCAGCCTGATAAAAATGAATTGGCAGTAATCCAACGCTTAGAGTAACAACATGCAATGGACTAGTTTTCCTGCATCATTTTAGGAACAGGAATATTCTCGAGTTTTGCAATATTAGTAAGTGAAAAAAGGGCGATCCTGAAATTTGCTTTATGTGGGAATTAAAGGACATGGTCCTGATCAAAGATAACTCCAGATTCCTCACAGGTGCTCACAGTGGTGCTGGAGGCCAGGGTGATGCCATCCAGAGTAACTATATCTTTGGATAACGCGTCACGGAGGTGCTTGGGTCCCTGTAATGGTTCTGTAACATAATTTTATGTAACGTTTTTGCCTGTTATGTTCAATTTATCA
>NC_045753.1:7424539-7424683 GCF_008692095.1 Etheostoma spectabile
CAACAAAATGTTTTTGTGAACATCAATGACATTCAAAATGGTGATAACTGAAACAGATGTGAAACAACACACCATGTAGACAGGGTGTATATGTGTGTATACATGATACATGTGTATACACATTTGTATTGCAAACAGACCTAA
>NC_045753.1:7424693-7424880 GCF_008692095.1 Etheostoma spectabile
GATAAGAACATCTGCCTCTGCACCACCAAAGTGAACATAAAATAAATATATAAATATATAAATACATATGACACTGTTGTCCAAACCCACACAGTCGACATACAGAGACAGCATCTTGGAAGTTTGTGATCAATGCTGTATGGTGATGTGACCAAGTGGTGTCCCATTTCATAGGGGTATGTTTTCA
>NC_045753.1:7424890-7425000 GCF_008692095.1 Etheostoma spectabile
CCCCTTACCCCTTGGTTTCAAGGGCCAAGGGGTAAGGGGTAAAACAGAGAAATGGGATACGAAGCAAAGGTAACCTTTCTAATCATTCTTACAAACCAGACGTCTTATGG
>NC_045753.1:7425010-7425153 GCF_008692095.1 Etheostoma spectabile
GTGTAGCATTGTGACTGGGTAGCATTTAGCAGGGCAGTGTTATCTAACAATGTTACCATGATGAGTGAGTGACTTTCATCAAATATGGGAGCCATTCCCAACACATTAGTGAACTATCTATAGTAGGAATAGAACTATTCATC
>NC_045753.1:7425163-7425337 GCF_008692095.1 Etheostoma spectabile
TATCACTGATTGGTCTGATCTCAATCAATTGCATTTCCTTTTGTGGGGGAAGCTGGTGAAAAAAATTTGGACAATGGGTAGGAATGTTTTTGTATACAACAGGTATGACTGAATGCTAAATTGTGTGTTGAAGATGCCTTTTGCTGGTATGTACACTCCCTATGAACTTTGTCA
>NC_045753.1:7425415-7425588 GCF_008692095.1 Etheostoma spectabile
AGGAGTGAGACACGAGCAATGGTCTAGACATCAAGTCTAATGGCCGGCCATCAAAATGCAAATCATTTCAGTTTTAAGCTGCTCCCACTGTAAGGCACTTATAACAACACTGGTAAGAGTACAGTTTTGGCACAGCTTAGAGGTTTAGCAACTGCTTTTGCTGTGAGTTAACT
>NC_045753.1:7425670-7425798 GCF_008692095.1 Etheostoma spectabile
GCCACAACGGAAGACAGCCAAGGGGAAACTAATGTACAGACGTCTGTTCCTAAAGGCCCAAAGGGGAGGTTACACCATCAAAGAAGTGAAGACAGAGCCAACAATTTGTAAGTTTAAATATTTTTTTT
>NC_045753.1:7425808-7425890 GCF_008692095.1 Etheostoma spectabile
AAAAAATAAAAATTTGCATCATATAGGCACTAAACATAACTTTTCACACACTACAAAACAACAAATCTGAATGTGCAATGGT
>NC_045753.1:7425900-7426020 GCF_008692095.1 Etheostoma spectabile
AAAATGACTTTTCACACACAACAGGCTATGTCTTAGACCTAATGTGACTGGTGTTTGAGGCAATCATCCATGACCCCCTTCCTTATCTGGAAGCAGTCCGGCAGATTCGTGGGCCCCAGG
>NC_045753.1:7426137-7426353 GCF_008692095.1 Etheostoma spectabile
ACTTCTACCAAGAAAACCCAGCACCAGCTCACCAAGTCCTATAAGCCATGTGTCTGCACTGCCTGCAAAGAGAACAGGGTGTAGTGAACAGTAACATTTTTTTATCTTTTAGATTTCAGAGTAATGATGATTGTTTTGAAACTAATTAAAGTTTTTCATTTGTTGTCTTGATAATACTGTGTTTTTGTAATAATGCTGAACCAATAATCAATGGGT
>NC_045753.1:7426704-7426845 GCF_008692095.1 Etheostoma spectabile
CTCTCTCCTGGGGCATTTGTGCACAGTTTCCACAAGAACACCTGCCAAGGTAAGATGGCTGCACCGTAGTTGTAATTTTACAAATTACTACATGTTAAGAAGGTAATAATCTCAAAGTCAGATGATCTAATCAGCAGGATA
>NC_045753.1:7427027-7427284 GCF_008692095.1 Etheostoma spectabile
GAGACTTTCGTTGTGAGCAGCTCTATGAACTGGCCACTAACTTTTCAGCCAACTGGACTTCTTGACTGAAACTGCGAGGTACAAGTTGTAAAATATTTGTCTGTGTGCAGATTAATAACTTATGTTGCTTACGATACTAAAAACAAGCCTAATACAACGTTATTCTTAGGCTACAACAATGACGTGTGAGTATTACATTAGTAGCTATAACAACGAACGGCTAATGTTGGGCTATGTGTTGAAAATGCAAGTAAATG
>NC_045753.1:7427294-7427422 GCF_008692095.1 Etheostoma spectabile
AAACTTACCAGTCTGAAGAGTCATTTCCAATCTACTGGCAAGTGGCTCCTCTAAATCAGATCCTTCCTCTGATTCCGGCTCAGACAGATACCGTTCAACAGCTAAAGTCTCCATCTTCTTCTTCTGTT
>NC_045753.1:7427432-7427545 GCF_008692095.1 Etheostoma spectabile
CCGCAGCAAAGCTCGTTGCACACCAACCAATCAGCGCGCAGCTTAGTTAAATATTCATGAGCAATTCATAAGGCAGAATACCTCTGGTTTCAAGCCAGGTCAATTTAGCAGGG
>NC_045753.1:7427555-7427633 GCF_008692095.1 Etheostoma spectabile
TGAGGGCCAAAAGAACAGCAAAAGCAACATTTTGCCCAACAAATGTTATATACCCTATCAGGAGACATCAAGGAACAG
>NC_045753.1:7427643-7434797 GCF_008692095.1 Etheostoma spectabile
TCTATACAACCATTCTATCACCCCTTTAAGAGTCTGGGTGTCATCCTTGACATCACATTATCCTTTCAACCCCAGATCAGTAACATTACCCGGTCTGCCTACTTCCACCTCAAAACATCAATCGCCTCCGCCCCTCCCTTACCCCCCACACTGCTGCAATTCTTGTCCACAGGAGGAGAGCATGATGGAGCAATAAAAACCGGTGGCCCAGCTGGTGCGGTCGCCGGAATTGTGCTAGAGAAACGGAGAGGAGAGGTAGAAAATAGAGAGGAGTAAGTATAAAGAGGGGAGTAGAGCGATGGAACCGATGGGGGGGGGGGAAAGGGGGCACCGACTAGGAGGGGGAGAAAGGGGGAGCGTTCACATAGCGTAGGCAGGTGAAGCATAAGTGAGAGAGTGGCTAGGGATGGAGAGAGGAGCTATAGGGACATAGCGCCGCATAAGGGGCCCACATGTCATCCTGAAATTATGCTATCGAGAAGAACGACGAAGACTGAGCCCATAGAAGGCCCACTGTCCTAGCATCGTTGAGCTATGATAGGAGTGGGTTCTGGATAGAGAGAGCGAGATAGAGAGGAACTACATTGACCCACTGGTCTATGCTAGGTTCAATGAGAGAGAGAGAATATCAATTTTATTTGTATCTAGTGCTGGGGGTATCCGGGGGAACAACAGACAAGTGTATCTCTTGGCCTGCGGGAGCGTGCGTAACTCCGCTAACGTAGTATGCTTTAACAAAGAGAAAAGGGTCTTAAGCCTGCTCTGAAATGTGGGAGATGGGTCTGCGGCGTCCCGAACCAAACTGGAACCTGGTTCCACAGGTAGCTTGAATCGACGTTTTCGCTGAGGGCGCGTCTGTGCATCCCGTTCTGACTGTTTAGAAACGCTAGGGGGAACCCCCAGTAACCTGCAGTCTGGGAGCGGGGCATGAGGCGACGTCTTAGTAGTGGTACAATTAGCGGTCACATATACGCTCGTTTACGGATAGATGGTGGGATGCCTGTACCGTGGGGCAGACTTTGGGGGTAAGGTCCAGGAGAAGGGGTTTGTAGAACTTCCTAATTTCGATGATGGGTTACCGGAGCACAAGTGCAGAGAAGCTAAAACACTGAGAGAATGGTCTCCCTTCTGTCCTCGTTGGTCTTGGTCATAACACTTGCTAGGGAGGGCCGGGGGGGCATATTCTGGATCGCTGCGAGGGGATCCTTTTAGCATGGACTTTGTTTCGATCAGAGGGGAAGTGGGGGTCCATGAGATCCGCAAGAATGTGACCGTAAATAAATGGTCCAACCGTATGTGCAGTAAACACAATGCAGTTGACTGGAGTGTAGTAATGTTTCGCTGTCAAGATGGCATTGTTTAGACGGATATCCATGAGTTTTGGGTGCATATTGACGTAAGTGGGAAAAAAGGCGAGTCCTTCGAAATTGTATTGTGCTGTTAGGTGGTGAATGGTCAGGGAGGACATTCCTGCCAGGTCACTAGCGGGGGGGGATTAACGTCGCAAGATGCCTCAGGGGCATGTGGTATGCTGTAGATGCCATGGTCCGTGTGTGAGGAAACCATCCAAATAAACTGATAAGGTCTGGGTGTGGATGAGACGCGTCACGGAGGTGCGGTGTGGTCCCCTGGAATGGGGGTTGTGCTGTAACAGGGTAGGTCTTAGTGATACGTGGGTGGTTGTGTGTCCCTGATGAGGGAAATTGTCAATGTGGTATCAGCGAGATAAGACGAGAGGTGTTTGTGCAGACAAAAATGGTGTTATGTGAAACAATCAATGGGTGAGAGGGGGGGGGGGACATTCAAAATTGTTTGGAGGTGAAGGCTGGAAACAAGATCGCGTGAACACCGACACACATGATAAATCGATGTGGGGGGCGGATTGTAAGGTGGGATTGTGGGCTGTGGCAGTATACAGGGTGGACATGGCGGGCAGGTTTGTGGAGGGATCCGACAGTCGGTCGGAGTATGATGTGCAAACTATAAGAATTCACAGGGTAAAGGTGGGGGCCTATCCGCGACAGATAAAGAAACATGCTGTCCGGAACGGGAGTGGCGCATGACCACGGGAAAAGTGTGAACAAGTAAAACAAACTGATAGTTCGGGGGCGATGATATAGGAATCATGGGAGAACATTGATTGTCTACGTTGCTCCAAGTGGGGACCCACTCAAAGTCGACAGCACAGGCGGAGACAAGGGGCATCTGGTGGCAAGGGGTGGGGGTGGGGGGGTAATGGCAGTGTGATGCATATAGCTGGTGAAAGGGGGTTGAATAGGTTAGAACACATGGGGTGGTTCGGTCGGCCAATTATCCAGGGGGGGTAGTGGTTAGGGTTGTTTTCAGGCCCCTGAAACGGCGGCACCGGGGTAGGCTAGCCGGAGCCTTGGGTGGTGGTCAGGTTCCAGGGGGAGATAAAGATGTAAAACGACTGGGGAAAGACAATGGTGATCACTCAAGGCAAAAAGTGTGGGGGTAACGCTTGGGGGGGTGCGGGATGAATGCATTCGGGTAGGTACAGACCAGACGAGTACGTCTTATGGGTGTGGTTGGTTGGTGGGTAGACGGAGCCTTGTCAGGGGGGGCGGGGTGGGGGGGTGTGGGAAGAACTATGGGGGGGTTGAGGCAGGGGGGGCAGTGTTATCGTAACAAGTTTGAAGCGCGGGGGGGGTGGGGGGGGCATAGGAGGTAGGTGAATGTGGATGTGGACTTTGGTCACATCAAATAGGGACTTGTAGCCAGGTAGGGTAATACGAATCGGGAACGGATGGGGGGTAACTGACGGCGTATCTTAGAGTAGGTCGATGGAGAACTGAACTGGTTACCATTCCTGGTATTGGGATCGAGCTGTGGTGAGATCTCGGATCTTACGTGTGGAGGGCGAGGTGCGCACTCTATTCGGGATTGGGGCTCTTTACAGTGTGTGGTGGATATCGGGTGGTTTGAAATGAGAATTAGTGGGTGGAGTCAATGGGTAAATGTGGAAGGGTTTGAGTGGGGTTGATTCTGGGGTGTTGAATAGCTATAGACGATCGAGGGTGGGGGTTATGACGAGTTTGAAATGTGTCTTAACTAGTGTGGGTTGTTGTCACTGACAGATGTCCGGGTGTCGCCACAGAGCTATGGAGATGACAGGGCGTCAACTGCGCCTATAGGAAGGCTGTTGTGCCTGGAAGCGGGGGATCGCACAACAAGTCTGGTTACGAAGGCAAAGGTGTTAGAGCTGTGGTGGAGCAATTTGAATCTGTCCTGAAGACGTGGGTGTTGGGGGTGTTTGGATTCAAAGTCGACCGAGGGTTGATATCACCGTATCGAACATGGGGTCGGGTAGGAATAGCAAGTTCGAAGTTCTAATGGCCGGGGTGCGCATCAAAATGGAAAAAAACACATAGGACGATTTCGAGTTTTAAGCAGCGACCGCGACGCGATGATATCTGGGGAGCACGGAGGGTAAACAACAGTATACATAGGTAAGGAGGTTACAAGGTTTGTTGTGGTTCTGACGCGGGTTAGGCAAGGGGCGTTAGGGCAATGAGGGCGTCATGCTTGAGGTATCGGTCTGTTAGGGGTGTTAAAACTGTTGGCCGGATGGGAATGGGGTGGTTTTGCTTGGGGGGTGTGCATGGGTAACATGGATGGGGATCAAGGGTCAGTGGATAGATACAAATAGGAAATTTAGGGGGGGTGTTGTTTCTTGGGATGTGTAAGGTTGGCGCATTAAGATGTATTTGCAAAGCCAAGCCATAAGAAGAAAGAGCAGGCAAGAAAGCAGACCAGGACACATTAAATCGGCCCAAGGATGTGGCTAGGGGGTGAGCACCGTTCAAAGGAGGAAATTAGAAGTGAGCAATGTGGATACCACAGGCTAGAGGTAGGGTAGGTTTAAGTTATACATACATCAGAGTGTAAGGTTGAGGGTGTGGTTCAATTGGGGACACGGGGGCACAAAATAAATCAAATGGTATGTATGCGCATTCCCATATAGGGGGCCAGAAGCAATAAGAAAGACATTAGTTCAACAAACAACTGTGCATAACAGAAAACAAGCAAATCTTCAATGTGCAAAATGGTAGACATGTGCTAAAGAAATGACTTAAAGTTTCACACAGGCAAGGCAGTCGGTGATTGTCGTTAGACCTAATGTGACGTTGTTTGGATGCGTGCGATCCATGTCCGGCGGGGGCCGGGGCGTTCCTGTATCGGATGGGAGAGATTGCATTATCCGGCAAGGATTCTGGGCGTTGGGCCCACCTACTGTGGGACCTCTTTGGTTTTCGGGCTACAGCGTCAACATGAGCCATCTACCAACGGGGCCGCCGATTCCCTGCACAGGCTGAAGCAGATCCAATCAAAGCTACCCTCGTATGGAGCGCAGCACCCTATACGACAAGAGGTTGATCACGACACGGTCACACTCTCTACTACCAGAAAACCACACCACTCACCCCAGCCTATAAGCCATGTGTCGCACGGTGCCTGCAAAGAGACACACACAGGTGTGAAGCGGATTGGAACATAACATGATTTTTCTATCTAATTCTAAAGGGATTTCAGAAGGGGGTCAGGATGTGATATGGTTAGTGGTGGACATAACAAGTAAGAAAGGATAGGGTTTTCATTTGTTGTCTTGATTTGAATAAGAACTGTGTGTGTGTATCACATAACTGCTGAGGGGGGCCAAAGGGGTGAAGTCAAGGGGTATTGTTCTGAGGGGAGGACTGGCCTACATTGGGTAATCAAAATGTAGGCGGGGCTAGACCGGTTTGGTGCGCTCAGGGCGGCCCAGTGTTCTCAGACGGTTGCGGCGATGGGGGCAACTCTGGTGAGGAAGGGTTATGTCATATGCATGATGGTTGCAAAAAGGTGAGCGGGGGGAGTTTATGGGGGGTGGGATTCACAACAGGGGGAGGGGAAGACAACCGCGGGATGAAGGGCCAGGGATTGGGGAGTCATAAGAAGCGGGGTTGAGGGGGGTGGAGGCGGGGGTCGGTGCCTGGTCAAGAGGGCTCCGCTAGGGGTCAATGGGTGGTGGGTCTTTCATGAAGCCGTAAAAAACAAACAATGGAGGGACTTAGTTTTGATGCTGTCGTCAGGTAGGTATGGTTTGGTGAATAGGGAGCGAGAAAAGCAAAGAAAGGCTAAGCGGGGACGGTTGAGTTAATGAATCTAGGTGTTAGGATGGGGTGGAAGTTGGGGTACATCATGGCTATCCGGGTATTTGTGATTGTGGCAACGATATATGTATATCATGCGATCAGTGCAGGGCGGGGAGGGGTGGGGGGACCTGAAGAAAAAATAGGGCAAAAAAAAAGCTCAACACATTGGGGCAATGTTGGTGTGCCCACACATTAGGTTATCCCAGGGAACAGGGGGGGAACCTGCCAAGGTGTAATATGGCTGGGCAGCCGGTGTAGTTGTAATTGGTATACAGGAGGATGTAGCATCAAACATGGATTGGAGGAAGGGTAGTCGTCACACAAGACACTGGAATTGAGGTCGTTAAGTCATGGGCGAGGATAGGGAGGTATGTTCGCAGGTCGGCAAGATCTACATTATTACCTGGTGGGTGACTAACAAGCACAGGAGGAGGGGTGGAACGACAAGATCCTAATAAAGTAAACTTTAGACTAGTAGCAACAACAAAAAACATACAAATGGGTGTAATACGTACCCATACCGGTATTCCGGGGGCTAAATGGGGGGCCTTAGGTGGGTCGCTATTTTTAGAGAGATGATACGATGAGGGTCGACTACTAGCGTAGTTGAACAGTAGAAAATTTGACCGGGATACTCGATGAATCAAGCGAAATCAACGAGGGGACTTTGCAGGTTGTGGGAGCACTCTATATAACTGGTCCACGTGAACTACTGTTTCAGCAACTGGAACTGTCTTGAACTGAAACGCGATGGTTCAAGTTGGGTTCTACAAAGGTCATTTGGATCTGAATGGGTGCAGCATTAAATAACGTATGGGGTGATCGCGCTATAGCGGAGGATAATAACAGGAACCAGAAGCGGCGTATAAGCGGGGAAGGGGTGGAACTAAACGGTTTCTGGGGTAACTGCAGTCGCAACGGCAATGTGTCGATGGTGGTGAGATAGTGATAACACTTCTTGCTAGGTACGTACCGGGAAGACGTCTAAGTGGTGTGGCATATGGGGGGTGGGGTTGAAATAGAGAAAAACAATTAAAAAAAGATGCGTAACATGAGGCAACCCAGATCTATGGTCCACGAGGTCATGAAGTGGTCAGGTGAGGTGGCAATCTACTGGCCCAGTGGCGTCCCTCATCCATAAATCACAAGTCGCGTGGATCCGGTGGAGCGTTTCCGGGGGCTCGAGGGACATAAATAGCCGGTGAGGTCCAGCGCAGATAAACTCTCCGAGCTCTGTTCTGGTCCTCCAGTTGCTAACACGGGGGGCGTTTCAAGGGGCCGCGAGGTCACGGTGGCCCCAGGGGTGTATGACACATTTGGAACATGCACCACCGGGCCATCAGCTACGCGGCTGAGGGGCTGTACGTAAAAAAGGTATTCATGACGTCAATTCAGTAGTCAGAATACCGCCATGTCGTAAGAGGGGATCCTCATGATTTGGTCAGGGGCCAATGGATACTAAGTAGCAGGGTTTGGTATGGAGTAGCTTGCCTAAAGAACAGTCGTGAAAAGCTAATATGTTTTATGCCGCACAATGATGGTGGGAGGGAGAAAATAAGTACCACAAGCACAAGAAGACATCAAGTAGAGCACAACACGACGTGATATCTCATATAAACCCCTAGTCTAGATCAACCACCGGCAACACTGGTTAAGAAGCGGTGGGTGTGTCATCCTTTTGCATCACTGAATAAACCTAATTCAAACGGCAAACCGGAAGAGTACGAGGTAACATGGTACCGGTGGCAAAGCGGTGCTGCCTACGTTCCACCGGAATCAAAACGGATCAGTCGCACGTCCGGCCCTCTGGCCTATACCAGGGGGGGCCCGGACCACACTGGGTGCCTGCGTTGGTGATCCACATCGATGTGGCGTCAGCTGGTCCGTCCGGTGCGCTTTGGGGGGGTGTTGTGTTGTGCCAGGACGTCGTCAAGGGGGGCCAGTCGTTGTTTACTTCGTGTCGCTCGGGGGAAGGGCGTCTCAATCCCTCCACAAAGC
>NC_045753.1:7434822-7442061 GCF_008692095.1 Etheostoma spectabile
CAAACTTCAATTGGTCCAGAATTCAGCTGCCCGCATCATTACTCGAACCCCCTCCATCTACCTTATCACTCCTGTCCTCCAACTGGCTCCCGGTCCAGTTCCGTATCAAATTCAAAATCCTTCTATTAGCGTTCAAGGCCATCCACAACCTTGCCCCCCCCTATTTGTCTGATCTCCTCCAGCGACCCACTCCCTTCCGCTCCCTCAGATCCTCTTCCTCCATAAACCTCTCTGTCCCCCCCGTCTCCTCTCCCGGAGGAAAATCGGAGGATCCTCGTTGAGTGAAATGGCGCTGCCGGCGTCCATACAGCGCTACAAGTCTGGTCGAGACAAGGCGCGGGGGCAACAACGCGGGCACCGCCCGAAATTGGGCTCACGTCACCATGGGGGGCAGGTAGAATTCAGGGCTGGGCGTCTTGCTCGGCCGGTCTCTGGAACTCTCAAGGGACAAACTCCACGGGGCCCGGAGGCCGCGGGGGCACCGGGACCAGACCCGCCCGCGCAACGGGTCAGACACTTGATATCGATGTGGGGGTCCGGCATGGGGGTGCAAAAGGTCTCAACTAAAGAGACGGGGGGTGGTTTAGAATTGCATAGCGTTCAGACATCCTGGCGGGGTGGGGGGGGGTCGATGATCGGGGGGGGGGATTTGCGTGTGGGGAAAAGGGTCTGGAGGGGGTCAATTGACAATTGAAGGGGAGGGGTGGGTGCTGTATTCCTTTAAAGCATAGGTGGAGTGTGGGCTGGGGTGGAGCGGGCCAGCGTGGGGGTTTTCAGGTAGTGTGGGTAGGTGGGGCGGGGGTAGGTGTTGGATGGGGTTTCGATGCGACGCTTCTGGGGGGCTGGGGGGGGGCGGTTGCCCTCGGGTTACTCGTCTGTGATCCATAGAAGGCATAGGGGTCCATGGTTGAGAACCCACGGAAGGGGTCGAGGTCTTGTGAGCCCGGGTGTGTGGTTTGCGGGCGTGGCCACCCTGTAGCACCTTGAATCGTGGTCTTTGCTCGCGTGACTGGTTGGGTGAAGTCGTGGTTATAAGGCTGGGGGGAGGGGCAGCTGGGGGACAGGAGGGCGGCTGTGCAACTGCCGGGGGAAGGGTCGTTGGTTAGTGTCTCCTGGCAAGGGACAGCAAAGCTCTGTGATGGGGTGCGTCAATGGTAGCTGCTAGGTGAGTGTTTGTATGTGGGGAGGGTGGGGGGGGGTGGGGCGGGCGCGGGTAGTGGCTGGGTGCTGGTCGGGTTGGTGGTCATTTGTGGGGGGCGGTGGGGGGGATGGGAGGGGGTCCGGTGGTCCCGATGTTTATTGGTTTACAAAGGGGGTAGAAAAATTAAGCTAAACCGGACATAAGGATGGGGGGGTACAGATGAATGAAAAACAAGAATTAAAGACCACAAGGAGTTGTGTTAAAGGGAATAACTAGTGCGGGATATTGAGGGGGGGGGTGTGTGGTAGAGGAAAATAATACGTGTGGAATTTACAGTGAGGAAAAGAAACAGTAGCCGAGGTAGAGGGTGGAGCGCGGAATAATTGGGGGTAGTGTGGAGGTGGGATTTATTGTAACACAAGAAGAAAAGAACACAAAAACGGGGTAAAAACAAAATAACCGTGGGTGCAGAAAAAGTGAAGATGGGCTGACACACCCATGGGAAGTGTAGGCGCAAGTCTGTCTAGGTGTAAGAGGGTTGAGGGAGGAAAGAATAAAATGACACTAATGATATATATAAGTAAGTGTTGTTCATGAGAATGACACGTTGCAAACTCTGGAATTTTTAAATCCAATGAGTTAATTTATGCTAGAATAGCGTGCACGCAGGACAAAAAAGGAATATAATTTAGGGGGAGATAGTCAATCAGGGTTCTTCACTATTCCAATTCTTGTGGGGACTACAACCCAGTAGGCAAAAGGTTAGACTGTATAATCCGGAACCTATTTTTGGCGCCCTCCTCCTTTGTTGTGCCCGCATAGTAGAGAAAGCATCAGCAGTGTCTGGGTTTTTGGGTCCAACTGTAATTCACCCTCTAAGGAGCCAGGCAATTGGGCCATGCGCAGGTGATGGAAATCTGTCGGAGCGGGGCATCCTAATGTGAATGTGTCTTTCAAAAACCAGAAGCTTTCGTGTTAAGTGAGTGTTGGGATTGGTCGGATGGTTGAAAATTTAAATCCATCCTCAAGGTGGCAGGGCCACAGCATTGCCCCAGAGTCACTACAGTAGTAGTAGGCGGTCAATGGAGGACTCAGTTTTTTCTGTTTAAGAAAAAAACGCCAGCGGAGGACTGCTGGGTGGGAGAACATTCACGCGGATCCCAATGTTCAACAACATTTAGACAATAAAATTCTGGGGCCGTTACATGCAATGCATCACAGCTGGATCAAGTTCTAGTCCAGCGTCGAGTTAAACCGCGAAGGAGGTCACGCCGGCGGAACAGGCTAGGGGGGTTTAAGTCAGTAAACCGGACGATTTAGCCCCACATAATGTAATTTAGCAATTAATGGCAGCCCGTCTGTACAATTCCTAGGGGTGGTAGGTCTTTTTACACATTCTGACTTATTAAGAGATTTGAGTGAGCAAATATTATTGTCCTGAGTGTCTTCTCAGACTATGGTCACGAGGGAACAACGAGGGGCCCTGTCGACTGGGACTTATGCTCGGGCCGGGGGGGGGGGGGAGGGGTGGCGGGGGCGGCGCACGGTAAAAAGCGCTGGGCCAGGGGGCCTGGGACCGGGGGCAAGCACGATGGCAGTGGGGGATTGACGTGTGGTCTTCGGCGAAAGAGACTTTGTTGGTTTTCCTGGCCGTGTCCCGCACAGGAAACATAGAAAAAACTCTGTCGAGCACGGGTGCAGGTCGGGTTCCGGGTGGGGGGCTCGGTGTCGTCTATGTAGAATTGGTAAAGGTTATCTCGAGGGGGGGGGGGGTCCTAAGCCTGGTCGAAAGCGTGTTTTGGTCCGGAATGACACATGTTAGAAAAGAGGAATTCTTTGTGGAAGGGGGAGCGCGGGGGGGTGGGGGGGGGTCCGCTAGGTGGGCTTTTTGCAACGATCCCAGGCTAGTGAAGGCTGCGGTTAAATTTAACTTTTTGAAGGGCTAGTTTCGGGGGGGGGGCTTTAGGGTACGATCAGGGCGGGATGAAGTCAAACTACTTATAACAATTTCACCTGGTCGCTACTTTTTCATGATTTTCCAGGTTTCACGGTGTTAAGCTTTAAGATGAACAAGTGCGGGGTTGGGGGACCGGAAGGGGGGGGGGAAGGGGAAGGGGAGGGGGAAGGATGAGGGGGGGGGGGGAGAAAGGGGGAGAGCGGGGGGGGGGAGGGGGAGGGAGGAGGGGGGGGGGGAGGGAGGGGAGGGGGGGGGGGTGGGGCCTACGGGGTCAAAGGGCGGACTTCTAGACTCATTGTCAGGAAGCACGGGACGTCAAGGGGGGGGGGGACGGGTCTGTAGGATCCTCGGTGAGGGGGTCTCTCGTCCCTTCGTGGGCGCTGGGAGGCCGGAGGGCCCACGGTTTGGGCCTGGTTGTGTTTAGGGGGAAGCTGTACAAACTCGAACAATAACGAGATCGGAGCACACATTGCTTTGGAGCGGGGTTATCACTTTGCAAAGTCCGGGTTGGCAGAATGTGATACAGGGGTATTTACGTTTTGAAATTTGCTATTTGGTTTGGTTTCCAATTTTAACGGAGACGGGGTACGAGTAAATGCGGTGAGTTGGGGGTGAGGGGGGGGGGGGGGGGGGGATCTTCACGTCAGTGGACAGGTAAGGGTAAGAGTATTGCGTCGAAGGGCGGGGCAAGCCCGCCGGGGCGCAAGAGGGGTAAACCCGGGGATGGTGAATGAGAAGCAAAGTATATAACGGGTGGAGGCCTTCTCCGGAGGGCCTAGATAGAACGGAAAAGTAGAAAGGTTCTTACGAAAAAAAAAAAGTAGAAAAGGGGGAATGCAAAGGTCATCGGGGAGCGGTGGGAAAAGGGGGCCGCCTGGGTGCGGTTCCTCCCCTCTCGGAAGAAAAAAAGAAATAATGCACAAGGGGCACGGTCTAATTGTCTAGGTCGCAGCGAAAACCGAGCATAGTGGGGGGGGGGAAGAAGCGAATGGGGTGTGAAGGTAAAAGGGGCGGAAGAAAAGGGAGAGAGGGGGGGGTAAAGTCCTATATGGTGCGTAAGGAAAGCGAGGGGCGGGGGAAGAGAAACAAAGCGGGGGAGCAAGGGGGGGGGAGGGGTACGCCGTTCCCCTGTGGGCCAGGGTGCATGGGGGGTTCGCTGCGGTTCCCAGTCCCTAGGCGGGGGACAGGCACACAGGGATTGGTCTGGGCGGGGGAGGGGTCAGCCACAGGCAACTCCAGCGTCCGCAACATAGGGGGTGGGGAGGCTGGGGGAGTGAGACCGCACGAGTGGGGGGCTCGGACTAACGAGGGGGGGCTGGATTACAACACCGCTGTGTCACACTTTCTATTGGTTCGTTGCGAAGACGGACGGTGAGGCCCACGGGCTTCACCCCATGATCACTTCTCAGGCGTATGGGCCTGTCCAAGGCGAGATCGGGGGATGGGGATCGGGCGGGCGAGGGCGGGGGCCAGGGATCTGCAGGGGGGCAAGGCGATGGAGTCTTTGTGGTGGGGGGAGGCCCTTGCAATTGGGAAGGCAACGGGGGGACACAATCCAGCGGTTGTGGAGGGGGTCCCGAGGTGCAGGCGGACGGCAAGGTGGGGGGTTAAAAACGTAACTGCGCGGGAGTTAAGCTTCTACGCGGGGTTCAAGAGATCGGTTGGGGGAAGAAGGGGAAATGGGGAAGAAACAGCAAGGGAAGTGGCCTTCTTAGTGTCTAAGGTCACCGATGGGGGAGGTCAAGGCCAGGTACCGGCACGGCATCAGATGAGTCTCGAGGACAAAAGAGGTCTCGGTCAGGCACAAGGGCGGGGGCTCTTAGGAAAAGGTTCAGTTTAAGTTGCAAAACCGTATTTTCGTTAAAGGGGGAGTAAAAAGGTGACTGTGTTACAGCCCGAGTAAAACATACACCAATACGCACAAACCACAACTAGGGGGAACAAATGGTAGACAATTTTGCAAAGGGAATAATAGTGCAGACGACCAAGCAGCAGCCAATAACAGGGACGGAGGAACCAAGGATAGAGAGTAAGCGGGAGGCAGAGGCAAGTATGCTGTGGGGTAACGAGGAAAACAGTGAAAGGGGGAAAAAATACTATCGACAGGGAGGGGAACGTTAGAGAAGGGGCTAAGGGGGGGGTTGGGGTTTGGGAGGAGATGGGCGGGATGGAAAAGTAGGATAAAACCGAAGGAACATCGGAAGAGTCGAGGGGGGAAAAGGGGGGGGGGGGAGGGGGGCAGGGAAAGGAAAAAAGGGGGGGTAGCGCGGGGGATCAGCGACCGAGCAGGAAGGAGGGGAAAAAGAGGTGAGGGGGAGGGGGGAAGGGAAAAGCGGGGGTGGGAGGGGGGGAAGAGGAAGGGGGAGAGAGGAGAGAGTCACGGGGGGGGGGGGGGCAGGAGGGGGGGGGGGTTGCTGGAAGGGTGGGAGGGAGCCTGGGGGAGGGGGAAGAAAAGGATTAAGGGGGGCAACATGGGGGGGGGGGATGAGGACGTCCGGGGAAAGGCAGAGCCATAGAATGGGGGGGGGTGGGGATTCCGGGGGGGGTGCAGAAAGGTGCGAAAAGCCAAAGAAGAGGGAAGAAGGGGGGGAGGGAGGAGAAAAAGGGTGGGGGTTGAAGGATAAAGCGCCAGAAGGGGGTGGGGGTGATAGAGAGGGATGGGGGTAGGGGTGGGGGGGGGAGTGCGGAGGGAAGGGGAAGGGGGGGCAAAGGAGGGGGGGAAAAGAAAAGAAAGGAGTAAGGGGGGGCGGCGGGAGAAAGGGGGTTTGGGGGGGGAAGAAGGGGTGGAGGGGGGGGAGGGTGGGGGAGAGGGGGAGGTGTGGCAAGGGGGGGGGGGGGGGGGGGGGGGGAAAGGGGGGGGGGAGGGGGAGGTGGGGGTCAAGCAGCGAGTGGAGGGGGGGAAGGGGGGAGGATGAGTAAGGGTGGGCACAAGGCAGGGGGGACGCGTGACGAAAAAAGCGTGTGGGTGAATGGCATATCAAACATTCAAAGGGGAGGTGGCAAGGGGAGCAAGGCGAGGGGAGGGAGGAAGGGGGGGGGGCTCGAGAGAGGGCGAACTGGGAGGGACTAGAATTCAAACCGTGGGTAGCATCACATAGGGGAGGCTCAAAAAAAGGAGGTGCAAGGTTGGTGGTGTCCAGGGGGGGCACATCTTGGGAAGGAGGGGGGCGTGGGGGGTCGGAGGCGTTTCACGAAGGGGTGGGATGGTCTTAATTCTGGGGTCTAGAAGATGGGGGGGTAGAAGCTTCAGTGTGGTGAAAGCTGAGGCGGGTAACAGATTGGGGGGGGGTTACGTATCGGCCAAAATGGGATTTGACGGCAACCTGGGAGTAGGTGCCATGACATTCGATGAAATCAGTCTGTTCCACATGGCACAAAGGGGGGGGCGCAAATGACGGAGGAACTGTCGAAATTATGCGGCACGAGTTTCCGATCGAAAGAGAGGGGAGGCTGTCTATGCAAGGTTGACTAAGGTGGGTGGGGGGGGGAGCGAGGTTGGCGTGCCACGAAAGCAGTTATGGAGAGGCGGGGGAGGGATAGGGGGGGGGGTCTTATTATGCGGTCGGAGAGCCACGGGATTGGGAGGTCGGGAAGGGTTGAGTCCAATGTAGGCAGAACTGGGCGGAGGGAACAATGCTGAGGAGAGGTGGGGGGCTAGGGGGGATAAGGGGTGTGTGGGTGGGAGATCTCGCAGGGGGAGACTGGCACCTAGTGGGGCTGGCAGAGGGGGAGACGGATGGGGGATGGGGAAGGGGGTGGTGGGGGGGAGGGGGGGAAGGTGTTTGTGTGGGTTGGGGGCACCGCGGGGGGGGCGGGCAGTGGGGGGAGTGGGGTCGGGTGCGGGGGGGGTCGGGTCAGTGGGGGGGGGGGGGAGGGAGGGCAAGGGGGGGGGGATCGGAGCAGGTTCGGGGGTCCAGGTGGGGGGGGGGGTGTGGGGTTAAAGGGTGGGGGTGCGGGGGGACGAGGCGGGTCGGAGGGGGGGGGGCGTGCGGTAACGGGGGGCGGAGGAGGGATGCGGGATACGGCCGGAATGACGAAGTGGGCGGGGGAGGGGGATGGGGCGGATAACGGGTGGGATGGGGTAGAGGAGATGAGAAGTCGGAGTCATTGGGGAGCAATTGAGAGAGGGGGAAGAGGCTGG
>NC_045753.1:7442086-7442531 GCF_008692095.1 Etheostoma spectabile
GCTCTGCTCCCCGTCTCTGGAACTCACTACCCCCCCAACTCAGAAACATTGATTCATTTCCCCATTTCAAATCTCAACTAAAAACTGTTAGAATTTCATAACTAACATCGCGTTCGTTCGGATTTCTGTGGAAAAGGGGCTGGGGGTCAAATTGAGAATTAAGGATTCTGTATTCTGTAAAGCGATATAGTGATCTGTGACGGGAACGTTTTCAGTAGTGGTAGCGTTTGATTTGTCATCACGTCTCTCCCTACTTCCGTCTTGGAGCCATAAGGACATGGGTCCTGGTGGACCCAACAGAAGGGCAGGTCTTTGACCCTGTGTGTTAGCTCTCCCACCTGTAGCATCCATTTTTCTACTCCGTCCTCTTAGGGGTGGTCCCTGGTATTGTATGGGGTATTGTTGTCACGGCTCCTACTGGGGGTGTCTTTATGGCTGCAGCTAC
>NC_045753.1:7442541-7442750 GCF_008692095.1 Etheostoma spectabile
ACTGCATCTTGTATGTCTCCTGCAACTGCAAAGATCTTATTCTTCCAGTACTCTGTATTTTTGTATGGGGATGGCCGTAGTGGCTGTCTGTCTATCATTTTGCTCATAGTCTGTCCCTGATTTTATTTTTAAAATAAAAAATTACAAACCAAATAATGAGGTAAAAATGAATGAAAAACAGAATTAAACAAAATTGTAAAGTAAATCTA
>NC_045753.1:7442773-7442952 GCF_008692095.1 Etheostoma spectabile
AAAATAATACTTGCTAAAAGAAAAGAAAATCGAACCTATGTGTGGGTATTTATTTAAAAAGAAAAACAAAAGTACTAAATGAAAAAATGAAATGAATGAAAACCCAGGAATTTAACAAAAAGCTGTCTAGGTTAAGAGGTGGAAGGGAAATAAAGACACTAATTTATGTAAGTAAGTTT
>NC_045753.1:7442962-7443268 GCF_008692095.1 Etheostoma spectabile
ACACTTGCCTCTGTAATTTTTATCCAATTTGATTTGCTAATGCTCACAAGGACAAAGATTAAATGTAGGAATTCAATCAAGGTGATTCACTTTCCTTCTCTGCTACACAATATCAAAATGTAACTGATACAAATATTTTCCACTCCCCTTTCCAACTTAATTCACCTCTTAAGGAGCCAGGCTTCTACCATTTCTGGCGGACACTCATAAATGGTGAATGTTGTCTTTCAACCAGAACTTTCTGTTAAGTTTTTTCAGTTAAAAATTTAAATCCTCCCCACATTCCCCAGTCACTTACAGGATAGG
>NC_045753.1:7443278-7443518 GCF_008692095.1 Etheostoma spectabile
CGCTTTTTCCTGTTTAAAACCACACTGCTTAGAACATTAACGCTCCCAATTCAACAAACATTTATACAATAAATTATGTAGGCCTACAGTCAATATCAGCACAGCTGGATCAGCTTCTTCCAGCTCCGAGTAACACAATCAACCCTGCAACAGGCTAAGGTTTATCATAAAACACACATTCTACCACCACATAAATGTATTTACATTAGGCACCTCTGTACAATTCCTAAGTGTATCTTT
>NC_045753.1:7443543-7445880 GCF_008692095.1 Etheostoma spectabile
TCTCACCTACAAAGCCTTTATGGTAAGGCATCCATCTCATCTTAAACGAGCTCATAGTACCTTATACCCTACCTCGATGCGGTTATATTGTGGTTCCCTAGAGTCTATCCAAAAGTAGCTGGGAGGCCAGAGGTTTCAGGTTATCAACTCCATTAACTGTGGAACCAGGTTTCATTGGGTTAGGTGGCAGACACCATCTCACATGTAGAGTAGGCTTAAAGATTCCTTTTTTATTAAGCATACATGTGGCGCTTAACCAAACAAGCCATAAAGCAATGAGCTTGTGGCTTAAAGATCTGCTCCTGCTCATAAAACATTACCAGGGCGCAGTCTCGTGGGCGCCAACAGGTCACAGCGAAGAAGGTCGCTGTTTAACCGAACGGATGGTCGCGTTCAAGTCACCCAGGGACGTTGTTGCTGTAAATAACCTGGGAGCGCCAACTCTGGGATATCCTTCTGCAGAGACCATGGAGAGCCCAAAGACATCACAAGAGGCCTTTATGTACTATCCGAAGGCACAGTTTCTGTTGCGGGCAAACCATGACATATTAATCTTTTAAGAGTCATTCAGAGATGGGACAGTAACGAAGTACAGAACAACTTTCAGTACGTACTCACGTAGCATTTTAATAAATATTTTTCTACTTTCACCCTTTTATTTTTTTTGACCGATGTTGAGTTTAAAAAGTTATAAACTGTGTGATGCAGTCAGATGGGATTTAATATGCATATGTCTCTGAAGAAGGCAGGATGGCCATTTTTCCTCACCTCCCTTCCCCCCCTGTTTCTCTGACTGTAAAGTATTGATCTGGTCAGTCTGCAATTCACAATGGAAAGGACGCTTCCTGCTATGCAACAGAAGTCTCCAGTCTGTCTCCTGTCCCTGGTCTGGTCTAGGCTAAAACACACAATGTTGATTGGAATGTTATGTCAGAGTTTCACATTTACACGACATAACCTTTGCCCTGCAACAAAAAGCACCCCCAAGGTGCAGACCATCCCTTGGCAGCAATGATTCACTCAACTGCTGTCATGACACAACGACCAATGAGAAGGATTTGAATGCACCATGGGACAAAGAACAGCCCCCCCGTTAGATAAAAGGTGAACTAAGAATTTCTTGGATTGCTTTTTACGTGACTCCGGCAGGATGAGCGTGGATCACGCTGTCAGCTGCAGTGTTATTTAGTTTGTTTTGTCTGATTGTCTCTTTGTCTATCATCTTCACTCACTGCGTTGCATTAAACCTTTTTCAATTCCAATATTGACCCCCAGCCTCCTTTTCCTCCTCAGAAATCCGAAAACGAATGCATGTAAGTTATGATTATCTAACAATTGGTGACTCCCGACTGGATTTTCTGAGGTAAAGGACGACAATTCAAACAAACTGGATCAGCCTGGATCATGGTAGTTGCTGCTTTTCACGTGGCCCAAAAAACTGAGGTGAGCAGCATCCCTGTTTTATCAAACACGCGTAAGCTATAGGAAATGTCAAAACATGTAGACGTGGACTCAGCAATCATCAAGTCGTAGTCTGTTAAAATTGGAAAAGCAATTTAAAAGTAAATACTCAATTGAAGTATTGAGCGCTAAGTCAAAGCGATTGTGTGTGATTGTTTGTGTTGATGTTTGTAAGCTTAAAAACCTAAAAGTGGGTCCTAAGGCCACCGGGACGAGAGACCCGAGATCTAACGTTTGAGTCGTGTGCACAGATTTAGAGTCCGTTTGAGTCGGCCGGTAGTCTGTTTAAACTAAATTTAAAGTGATCATGAAAAAGAGTAACCAGTGAACTTGTATAAGTTTTGACTTATGTGATCGTTAAAGCCGACCTAGTTTAACACCGTTAAATTTAAGATGTTAAGTGATCGTTGAAAACCAACGCCGATTCACAAGAAAATATTTGTAAAATGTTCAGAAAAAGTTGACCAGGTTAAAACCGAGATAAATTTTAAATAAAAGACCGAAAGACGGCGACAGAGTTTTAGTATGTCTGTGGGGCACGGAGGAAAAACAAGTCTTTTTGAGGCCAGTCGAATGATTGTGTGGGTCAGGCCTGGAGCGCTTACTTGCGCGACGGCGGGGTGAGAACCAGTGAAGGGCCCCTCAGTTTGTTCCTCGTGACCATAGTCTAGAAGAATGAAATAATTTGATAAATATAGTCGAATTGTGATATTTCCTATTCTTCTAGACTATGGTCACGAGGAACAAACTGAGGGGCCCTTCACTGGGACTTAGCTCCGCCGTCGCCGCAAGAAAAGCGCTCCAGGCCTGACCCCACACAATCGTTTGACTGGCTTCCAAAGACTTTGTTTTTCCTCCGTGCCCCACAGAAACTAA